>NC_134689.1:29863069-30163069 GCF_050947455.1 Rhinoderma darwinii
TGTGTGTGCACATACCCTAAGAGTTCAGATGAAACACGTTTAAAGTGGCAATAAATAAAGTAGAAAACACCAAAACCGCACATGAAAAACATCATTAAAATAAATCCACAGCACCATGTGACGGAACCCGCGGATTCAGGGGCTTGCAGTGGCAGGGGGCCTGTGGATCACATAAGCTTTGTGGCCCAGGGCGACCCCGATATCTACACTAATGCGGATGTCTAACCACAAGGGCTCATGCAAACGGGCATCTTCTGTCTCCAAACAACCCGAGTTCTACGAAGGCGTAATATGGAAATTACAGCCCTCTAGCCAGACATACTGCACATCCGCGCCGAGTGACATAGTGTATTGTTTTTTTAATTACTTCTGCTTGATTTTTCCTCCAAGTTATTTTTTTATTCTCAACTATGAGTAATTTCATGTAATGTCATTTGCTGTATATTTCAATAAAAAAAAAAAATTTATTGTGAAAAATATATTTACATCTTGGAAGGCTAAAAATATCAGTTGTTTGACACTTGAGATAGGAAGACATTCCTGGAGCATAATATTTAGGTTTGGCCCAGGGTCTTGTTTTCTAACAATGGCTGATACTGCAAGTCACAAAAACATTAAACCTGCCTCAAACGTATGCGCAAGCGACACACATCTGACAAACAAGAAAAGAAAGGGAAGAGGTAATGAGCGCTGGCTTCCTGCCGATTTGTGTCTTGTGGTTAATGGATATCGGAAGAGCGTAGGATGAGACGTCCGGTGCAAGCTTCAAAACAAGCGGTAGAACCGGTTGACGTCTTGTCAGACTCAAGAAATCCTCCGTTTCCTTATTCTGCTAAACAGAATACCTAAATTCATTGGGGGTCTGGGGGAAACATGAAAAGGGCATTCTGAGTTATAGATGGGAGTTCCATCATTTAGCCATCATTGCATGGAGAGTGGCTACAAAGAGTCAACTATACACAATAAAAATGACAAGAACCCTCAAAAAGAGATGGAATCCGAACATAAAAGCAGACTAGTCCCCCAGATGTAAAACTGATCAACCGATCCTACAAAAGGCTAAAGTGCATAAATCAATATTTTTACAAGGCAGGTGTTAGGCATGGTACATTTGCACCGGGAGCGGAGACCTCTGCTGGACCAGACGCGCGTTTCGCTGGTGCTTAGTCAACCCCTGACGAAGCACCAGCGAAACGCGCGTCGGGTCCAGCAGAGGTCTCCGCTCCTGATCTCCTACTTACTTTCCATTGCGTAGGTATATTGCTCTGTATGTTAGTTTTACCTAGGACTGCACTTTATATTTATTATACTCCGGTATCTATCTGTGCAAATGTACCATGCCTAACACCTGCCTTGTAAAATATTGATTTATGCACTTTAGCCTTTTGTGGGATCGGTTGATCAGTTTTACATCTGGGGGGCTAGTCTGCTTTTATGTTCGGATTCCATCTCTTTTTGAGGGTCCTTGTCATTTTTATTGTGTATAGTTGATGTGTGTGTTTTTTTATGTGACTTTAATAAAGATTGTTTGTAATTCTTTAAGTACTTGGTTGTGACTTGCTTCTTTTTTCTGGTTTTGTTATATCAGTCACTAGGACCACTAGTATAATTTGGGGCATTGTTCGGTCTGTTAAATTTTCCCTGGCTATTGCAACGGAAATCCATGGCCCAATGTGGCCTTCCACGGCGATCACTGGGCCAGTCTGTATTTCAGGAGGGGTAGTAGTCATGAGACGATCCATTTAATGATCATAGTTCTAGCCCAAGAATCTGAATACATGCATGGTGTGAATGGAATTGAATTAAAGACTACTCCATAAACTAGGCGTTATATTATTTATTTATTAAGACTACATTAAAAAGGCACAAAAATAATGAACAATTAAAAAAAAAATAACAAAAGAAGACAGTGACGTGTAATAAGATAGTTTTCATAAAGTTTTTCAGGGTTTATATATACTTTTTTCTGCACGGTTATGCGGTTCTTTGAACACTTGACATAAGGGTGCAGCGTCCAACCCATCCTAAACCATTCAATATATTGCAGCATCAGTACAGTCAACGCTTATTGCTTCTCTTTGGTAAAAGAAAAATATTAAAATGATCCTTTCCAGAGATCAGGGGTAAAAACTTAATTTACGAAGTCAATGCTTACAATGAATGGCTGTAGTAAGTGCTATTAAAGGTTTCACATCAGAAAAATAGACACGACTAGTATTTACATTTGTGCGTTCCATTTTTACCATTTTGTACCATCTTAAAGAGGCTCTGTCACCACATTATAAGTGGCCTATCTTCAAAATGATGTGATCGCCGCTGTAATGTAGGTAACAGTTACGACCGGTTTTAGAATTATGCTAATGACTTCCTTAATGCCCAACTGGGCGTGTTTTACTATATGACTAAGTGGGCGTTGTGAAAAGAAGTGTATGACACTGACCAATTAGTGACCAATCAGCTTCATACACTTCTCTCCATTCATTTACTCAGCACATTGTGATCTTGCTAGATCATGATGTGCTGTCACTTACTCACACACTAACGTTACTCAAGTGTCTTGAGAGTGAATAGACATCACCTCCAGCCAGGACACGATGTCTATTCACAATCCCGACACTTCGCTGCTAACGTTTGTGTGGGACTTAATGACAGCAAGTATGATCTCGCGAGATCACGCTGTAAATGACAGCTTACAGCGTGATCTCACAAGATCATCGCTTGCTGTCATTAAGTCCCACACAAACAATTACCGAAGTGTCGGGATTGTGAATAGAGATCGCGTCCTGGCTGGAGGTGATGTCTATTCACTCTCAAGACACTTCAGTAACGTTAATGTGTGAGTAAGTGACAGCACATCATGATCTAGCAAGATCATTATGTGCTGAGTACATGAATGGAGAGAAGTGTCTGACACTGATTGGTCAGCGTCATGCACTTCTCTTCACAACGCCCACTTGGTCAAAAGTTAAAAAACGCCCAGTTGGGAATTAAGAAAGTCATTAGCATAAAGCTAATATAGGTCATAACTCCGTCAAAATTGATCGTTTTCTAAATAAAAAAACACCGCTGCTATCTACATTATAGCGCCAATCACATTATGTATAAGATGGGCCACTTATAATGTGGTGACAGAGCTTCTTTAAGTGGCATAACATGAAATGCAAAAAAAAATTTAATTTCAGTTGTCAGTGGTAACAATTCGGCTTTATTCAGATGACCGGGTGTTGAATCGGTCGATTCGCACCCGTGCGTGACCAGTTTTCACACATCTCTCATGGACTGGAGTCTATTTAGGGATCCAAAAAAAACAGGCATGTCATGTTCACACGGTCCGTTAAAAAAAGCGAGAGTGTAAATAGCCACATAGACTTGCATTGATTTTAAAGTAGCCGTGTGACGGATGTTAAAAAAGAAAAAAAAAAAAAATGTCCGTCACACGGCAGTTTCCCGGTCTGAAGAGGGCCATAAGCTCAGTTCACACCTGCAGGGTTCCGTTCCTTAGTAGTGAGGATAACCTCAAAAGATGATTTTTTCTGACATGTCGGTCAGGAGTGCGAACAGGTCCTTTTTAAGGAAGGGATGATGGTTGTCCCTATGGAGAAAAATAACCCCTCCCCCCACCCAAATTCCATCATCTTTAGTGAAGAGGTTTAGTAAAATAAATTAGCGTTTATTTGTTCCCTACTGACCACTCCGGTATCAATGGTTCTTTGCTAGTGACCGTAAAACTCTTAGCGACCAGCCCTTTAGGACCAGGTATTTCTTATTTTGATTTTTTTTTTTCATTGGCACATTCCAAGACTAATAACATTTTTATTTTTTACGTTGGCGTAGCTGTAGGGGGGCTTGTTTTTTTGCGGTACGAGTTGTATTTTTACCCCTTAAATGCCATGGTTGCTATTGGCCATGAAATTTAAGGGGTTAAACTACTGGAATTTGAGTTCTCTCTGATCCCGGGTGTTGCAGTAGGAGCCCGTCAGTCACAGCCGCGATCGCATGTCATTCTGCGTTAAGTGGTTAAGGCCAGCCATATACGGGCAAAAGGCCCGCTTACACGTATCAATTACCGTTCTATTTCAAACGGTTCTGTGCGATCACAACAATAATTGGGCAGTATGGATTGGTAGTTAATAAAAATGGCATAAATCAGGCAATAACATGATGACTGGGTGGGAACAGCAGTGTATAGATCAGATAGAGGGCTTCCCACTGTAAAGCTGGTCAGTTTTTAAAAATGATATAGAACGACTGTTCACGATGGGCAAATGGATGTTTGCTAAAACAATGGAGTATGGTGATTAAAAAATTTTTTACATTTTATTTTAACCCATGTTTAGTACATTTGCCAGTACAGTCCGGAACGCACAACTGATCAGCCGCATGGGACATAGAGGGACGTGCTGGTCTAAAACCTCCTCTACGGACAGCGCCTAATACTGGTGATGACAATTACCGGCAGCTGTCTGTCCACCTCACACTGCAGCGCTTGGGAGCAGGTAAAACTATATTCCACATGCCAAATACAATGTAAAACCAAGCGACCAGAGTTCCGTTTTAACCCTTTTACTGCCAAGGCCATAAGTGCATACGTCATGATTTTAAACAATTCCCTTAACTAGAATATAAGGGCTAGAGATTGTCCGTTCTTGTATTAGAGTTTTGATAAATGAGGCCTATCCCCCATTTTTTGATGTACTGCTGGCTGTCGAGAAGCTGAACTAAGGCACATAATAAGATGTGTGCAGAACTTGCGCCACATATATTCAACACCAGTATATCATTTCAGATACACATTGCAGTGGCTTGTGGCACATCCTGATGCCTCCTAGACAATTCATATGGGTAAACATATTATAGATCCTAGTGCAAAGTGATCTAGCTTATTCCTCCTGCAAAAATATGCTCATCCAACTCCAATAGCTCTTAGAGATGCCATTGGAGGCGCCAAGCCCGTCACATGAATAGGCGCCAAGAGGTAGCTGCCGCTCTCTGCCGGAGACATTAGTAGGTCCCCGGTGCTCAGTGAATGAGGTAGGCGCAGGTTGCTTGTGCGGTTTGCGGAGAAGTTGCTGTTGGGTTTCATCCGGTTGTTCATTTGCTCCAAAACAGGAAGGCAGGGGCTGGAAGTTGTTGTTCGAAGACTGGCTAGAGGAGAAGTTAGTCCTGTGAAGGAAACACAATAATAACTTCAGTCTACCGCAGACAACAATGGCTCAGAAGGAAAGAAAGCATTGTGGAATGTCAGAGCAACAGGAAAAGCAAGAAACCCAGACCTAAACTCTGCATTAAAAGTGGAGGTTATATACTAGGGAAATGCAGGAAAAGCAATTCCTGAAACCATGTAATACAGGAATCTTTACTTTGCAGAGGCGTTGGGACTATCCGCAGCCTGCATGGAACAGTAGACATAGGTCAACCTTTTATCATCCTGTCAAATTCTGTGCTGGCTCGTTTCTTAATGTATCTTTGTAACGGTGGGAGCTCTGTTTTTCTCATACAGAGCTCCAAATTTTCTGGATAGACAAAGTTAAAAAGATAACATGCCGGCCACCTGCCGCCACCACCACTAGAGGGAGCTTAAGAGCTTACGGCATACAGTCTTCTTATTTAGTCCAATGTATAACACTATGCAGGTAGCTTCCTCTAGTGGTGACTGCAGGTAGCGACCATGTTTTCTTTCAAATCAATATCTACGAATGAGATTTAGAGTTCTCAATCTGAAAAACAAAGCCCCAAACAGGAGCGCACCATCGCTCCGTTCAATGTCTGTGAGACAGGTGGAGATAGCCGTGCGCTGTACTCGGCCATCTCAGGTCACGAACACATACATTGAATGGAGCGGTAGTGCGCATCGGTGAACGCCTTTAATGAAATTAACGGACATTTAAAGTGCAGAGAGCGGGACAGTCTCAGGATTGGTGGGGGTCTCAGCCTCCCACTAAACCCTATCGTTAAGGGATTGTCCTGGCATTTTTGGATTGATGGCCTAATCTTTAGGAAGGTCATCGATATCAGACCGCTGGAGGTCTGACTCACAACACCCCCGCCAACCAGCTAACTGGTTAATGTGTACCAGGCACAGTGCTGTACACATCAGTAGCAGCTGTGCCTGGGTGATCGCAACTCAGTCCCATTCACTTGAACGGGACTGGAACTGCAATCTCAGGCACAGCAGCTACGAATATGAAGAGTTTGCAGTGTTCGTTATGCTGATCGGTGGGGTCCCAGGAATCAAACCCCCACCGATCTGATATTAATGACCTACCCCAAAGATAGGCCATATATATAAAAAGCACGGCGAACCCCTTTAAATGATACCGATTTAAGCAATAGCCAAATACATAAGAGAATTCCATATCCATTAATGGGTATTCTGCATGTCTTACTTTATCTATAACCAGTGCAAAGATAGACTTAAGGTCTTCCTAGAGTAAAAACTGCAGCAACATTACTAGCCTGGAGAAAGCATTAGTTTACTATGAGGGTAGGCACTGCTCCAGCTACCCATCTAAAACCATATGTAAAGGGCATGCCTCAAAGCTGCCAGCTGGGCATTAACAAATCTGGATCAGTCTACTGGCCATATGGACAAGACCACGTGTGGTGTAGTTCAGATCTGGAGCTCTTCTTAAGGTATTTACAAAACTGCAGGGAACACGGATGTTCAACGTGTTAAAAGAAGTTTCTAGCACTTAGAGTCCAACAGGGCAGTGCCCTCTACCAGTAGCGCCAACTTATGGACCACACCATCAATCATGCCTCTCGTAAGTGATTAAATAACGGACGCTCCTACACTGCGGACAGATTTCAGCCACAACTTCAAGGGGGAAGAATGTCCAAGGTTTCAGAAAACTAGTCTAAAAGGGTCCACAAGTAGCGGTTCTATTGTGGTTTTGCCGAACTTTACTTAAATTCTCTGCAAAACGCTGCAATAAATCCACAAATTGTGGCCCCACTTTAAGGGTATGTTCACATATAGCGCATATGCTGCAGATTTTCTGCCTAGATTTGTTGGGAGCGGATGAGATTTTTACCAAAACCTGACTAGAATACATGCATAAATTGATTATAAATCCGCGGCATGACAATTTATGCTGCGGATTCGCTGTGCATTTGCAGAATATTTCTACAGAGTTCAATGGGAGCGGGGGCGGGGGGTGAATTCTGCAAGAAATGCCATGGTTTGTGGAATTTGCAGGTTAAAAAATAAATAAATAGTTAAAAATTAAATAAAAGCCTAGACAATCAGAGCAGCCAGAGGATCAGGGAGGCGTTGCTATGGCAGCCGTTTTCCACAGTGATCAATCGGTTTGAACACACACATCAAATGAAAGCTCTTTCAGTGCGAAAATTTGGCCGGATTCCCCTGTGTGTTCTGGGTCGGACACGCTGCAGTCTTTTCTGCAGCTGATCTGACCCATGTGAACATACCCCAAGGGGTCACACCGATTATTGGTCTCATCCATTGCTCATCTTATGCTAAGAAGACTGAAATGACGTGCAGCTACTTAACCTGGTGTGCCATTATATTATTTTATAACTCCGATTTTCAAAAGTTAACGGGTAACTAAACTTTCAAGAAACTTCTGACAGGTCATAGTCACATGTCAGAAGTTTCGATCAGTGGGGTCTCGGACCCCCACCAATCAAAACTTCTGACATGTCACTATGACATGTCAGAAGTCTTCTGAAAGTTTAGTTACCCTTTAAAGGGGGTTTTCGCATCTTGGACATTAATGGCAGATCTACAGGATATGCCATAGATGTCTGATAGGTGAGGGTCCTAGAGGTGGGACCCGAATCTCTCTCTAGAACAGGGCCCCCTGACCCCACCATACCTTCTGTTGCTCTTGCTGCTCTCTCGTCACTGACCAATGGGAGTACGGAAACAGCTAAGCTCAGCGAACTTGGCTATTTCCATTCTCCCGGCTACCTCATAACTCAGTGGCCAGAACGCAGCAACAGTGGGAGTATGTAGGACGGCGGTCACGGGGCCCAGAGGTGGGATACGAATCTATCAGACATTAAGGGCATATCCTGTGGATATGACAAATTTAGAAGATGGTAAAACCCCTTTAAAAAAGGTACATCATAACAATTGTATAAAAAAAAAAAAGGGCATAAAAACGATTACTTTTTTACAGTTCCAAAACACACGACAGGTGGTGTTCCATGGGACTGAAGATGTATGTGGCCTCATGTCATTTGTGGGTCTAGTTTCTGGCTGGGAAGTTGCATTCCCCTATTCAGCAGACATGAGTATGTGCACTTCTGGGCCCAGTCCTAATGTAGTTAACACGATAGAGAACCTTACCATCAAAAGGTGGTAGAGATGGAGTACACCGATGAAGTCATACGTCCTTTATAAATTGACAAGCTGACAGACTGTATATGGTGATGTTGCCAACATGACAACTAATAATTGTACTTCGCTGTACTGCCAGAAAGCAATCCTTACGTGTTGGCTTGCTGTACCGCATGAGGAAGATGTATAGGGACATAGGAATGACACCATTAGCTGAAGGGGTGCATTGAAAATACTGTCCATTCAAGTGAATAGGATTTATAAAGATTCCATTTATATTACGGATGGGAAAACAAAAACCTGCATGGATTTTGAGATGTGCTGTGGCTAGTGAAGCCCTATGTTGTTTGTGTCTTTAGCAGTAGAAAACGACTAGGCATTTTCAATAATGTAAAATAAATTTAAAATCTTTCCTACTGAGAATTGTCGTTAAAACTTGGCATCGTGGATAGCATAAAACTCATTCAATACATTTAAAGCATTCATTCGGCAAGAATAGCAGGATAAGGACACCCTGTAGCGTCTTTATCATAATCCACAAGATATAGGTGACAAGCCCACATTAACCATCAAGGATGCTTATACCATGTGACCGTGTCCTATCCGTTATTTATAACAGAATTGTGTTCAACGCTGTTCATCCACCATTAGGGAACGTAAGCACATTGACATATTGACAGAAATACTCAGAACTCCGAACCTGGAAACGTAAAGTTCAGATGTGTCGGGTCAGGGTCATCGGACTTGTTATGTACTGAACTGGGTCTCATAATATACAAACAGGTCTAATATGACGCCAACAACACAATACACTATACGTATATATTTACCTCCAGTTACAGATGGCTGCAACTCTAGAAGTTTCTGCTGAGATGCTCCATGCCCCGATTTTGCGGCTCTCTCAAAATGTTTTAAAGCCTCCTGTCTGCTGGCTGGAACTCCAAATCCTCTTTGATAACACACTCCAAGATGATACCTACTTTGTACATCCTGATAAATGAAGACAATATTGATGAATTAAAAAGCAACTCTTCCTAATGAATGCTCCTTCCTGTCGGCCATTTTTTAAATATAGAGCACAATCTTTCGGTCACCCAGTCAACTAACTCCATAAAATGTATACTCAATCCCTTCCCTGGTATCCCGTCCCTTTCTTCCTCAAGAATGCAAAGTAGTTCTTCTCAAAGCCAAGCACTTGTGCCCTACTTAGATCAAGAAGCCTTCCTATATTGACAAAAATGTCCTGTACTTTACTCTGCAGTTCCTAATAACTTATAAAGGGGTTGTTTGGGCATGGGGCGGTTTATCCTACGGATGACATTCCTACAGGATTGGTCATCAGTTTATGATCGGTGGGGGTCTGACATTCGGACCCCGCACCGATCAGCTGTTCCGGCTGCATCCGATACCAGAGGCGTTGCAGTAGTTGATGCCGGAAGCGGAGGACTCCAACCACTGTATAGCGGCCGTGCTGCAATACTGCAGTGTATGGAGCCATCTGCTTGCGGCACTGGCCACTGCATAGCATCTGGTGCCCAGAGGCAACCTGAACAGCTGATCAGTGCGGGGTCCGTATGTCGGACCCCCACCATCATAAACGGATGACCTATCCTGTAGATAGGTCATCAATATAAAAAACCGCCCCATGCCCAAACAACCCCTTTATAATAAGTTATTAGGAACAGCAGAGTAAAGTACAGGACAGTTTTTTGGATATTATTTCACACATATATATAAAGAGATCTTACAGACGAATACTTACCCCATTCTCAGCTGCCATCCAAAAATATCTTGCTGCTTTTTGAGGATCAAAATTAGATTCTTTACTATAGAACACCCCTAGATAGGCTTGTGCCTGCAAAGAACAAAAGTACGATGAGGACATTCTCCCAGCTATGGGCAAATATTAGTAAACCCGAAAGCCGTCACAGACAAAGTTTATTGATTTTGTTGTATTTTTGTTGCGGCCATAAAAGTCACTTCCTAATTTACAGTATATTGTAACAGTCGTGCACTAAATCACCGCTGCCTCTGAGTTCAGTGGCGTAGATTGTTGTTCCCACAGTCCATGTGGGCAGCGCTTCAGAATATCAGACCTGCCACTCAACAACTCTCTGCCAAATCAGTGTGGCCAGCACTTTTGGGATGCCATTAGTGTGACTACTTCTTCCTAAAATCACCCACCTCTTTCACACCAGCTTGAGCAGCTTCTTGCAGCATTTGTACCGCTAACAGGGTGTCCTCGGGTTTAGCATTCAGGAGACAGCGTGCGTAGCGATATTTGGCTTGCTGATGCCCTCCTCTGGCAGCCAAGTGATACAAGTCTGCAGCCTGTAAACAAAAAAACAGAAAAAAATAAAATCACAATGAAAAGAACGTAACGTCCGTAGCCAAAAGCATTTACAGCTTCTCAGAGAACATGAAGGTAATGCATCCTATCAAGTCAAGAAACAGAGCTGGTGTAGTGGTAATGTCCAAGTGGTACCGGCTCTGAAAACTGCACCTTTACAGAATGCCTAGAGCTCAGTTTGAAGCGAACATTTCCATGTGTAATGGGACTAAAAGATGTTGAAATGCTATTGATTTCGCTTCAAAAGGCAGTTTGTGACGGAAGGAAATCTTTGCATGGAATATATTCTTGTTCAAAGAAGACCAACATATTTTTCCTTTCACATTGAAGCTAATGAGATGACATTTTTTTTTTCCATCTTTCTTTTCATTGCTTTCAATCAGGGCCAGCTCTAGGTTTACGTGGGCCCTTGGGCGACACAGACTTAGTCGGCAGCAAAAAAATGGCAGAAACCGTCACTTTGTGCCCCCATACAGACATTAGTCCCTGTTTATGGCCCCATATAGAAGCTAGGCCACCAGTTTGTACCCCCATAAATGTAGTGTCATCTGTAGATAGCGCCGCACAGGCCCCCTCCTCCCAGGCAGCGCCACACAGGCCCCCTCCTCCCAGGCAGCGCCACACAGGCCCCCTCCTCCCAGGCAGCGCCACACAGGCCCCCTCCTCCCAGGCAGCGCCACACAGCCACCCTCCTCCCAGGCAGCGCCACACAGCCACCCTCCTCCCAGGCAGCGCCACACAGCCACCCTCCTCCCAGGCAGCGCCACACAGCCACCCTCCTCCCAGGTAGCGCCACACAGCCACCCTCCTCCCAGGTAGCGCCACACAGCCACCCTCCTCCCAGGTAGCGCCACACAGCCACCCTCCTCCCAGGTAGCGCCACACAGCCACCCTCCTCCCAGGTAGCGCCACACAGCCACCCTCCTCCCAGGTAGCGCCACACAGCCACCCTCCTCCCAGGTAGCGCCACACAGCCACCCTCCTCCCAGGTAGTGCCTTTGGGGTTTCCTCTAGGAGTGGAATTGCCAAAGAATTGCAGACGATCTGGCTGGGGATTCCGCTTCAGGAGAAACCCATGAAGTCACTGTCCATATATGGACAGTGTTGTCAGGGGCAACCCCAGAGGCATAGTCTCGGGCAGAGCACTATTAGAACTCTGCCTGGGACTCCTGCTCTGCTCTTGAAATTACTGTCTATATATGTGGATAGTGATGTCCGGAGCAGAGCCTGAAGTCCCAGGCAGAGCGCTAGTAAAGTCTCTGCTCCGGTACTCCAGCTCTGGGGAAGCCCCTGACATCACTGTCCTTACACAGCTAGTGATGTCCGCTATGGACAGTGATGCCGTGAGGACGGCAGCGACAGCACCATGTTGCCGAGTGGGCCCTCCCAAGGGTAGTGGGTCCTGGCACTTGCCCGGGTTCGCTGGGTGCTGACACTGACCCTGATTTCAATGTAATCATAGTGATCAAAAATGGACGATAATATATATATGTAAAGGATCCATAAAAACTGAGGCATTTATACAAATTTTTCATCAGCCCTGACAAAAAATAAAATAAAAAATAGAATCCTCTAGTGTCAACATTGCTTAAAGTGGTCTGGTCATGTCTGTTTTAGTACATACTTGTATTCCCCTTAAAAATTCTGGAGCACCTTTTCTTAGAACTCTGCGTTGTGCCGTTCCTCTGCATTGTTAACAGTTGGGGATGTGTCCCTTCACAGACTAAAGGTACATTTAAACTGGCCAATTTTGGCCAGTGCAACGAGAGCCAATAAACGAGACAGCTCGTTGATCGGCGTTCGTTTTTGTTTCTTTACCAAGAGCTAGTACGGGGACGATCGCTCGTCCCCATTCATTTCTATCATGTTGGCAGCACATCTCTGTTTACACAGGGAGATTTGCTGCCGACGATAATATTTTTCACATCTAAAATGATACGATCAGCTGATGAATGTGTTTGTTCGTTCATCTGCTGATCGCTGCCCTGTTTAGAGCAATTATCAGGAACGAGCGTTCTTTGAATGTCCGATAATTGGCCAGTGTAAAAGGACCTTAACACTGTTTAATCAGTGCGTAGTGAAAGACTGTAGGCACACACCCCTTTGACAAGGGGAATGGCAATGCACATTTCTAGGAGGTATAGCAGAGGAACGGTACGGTACGCAGAGTTCTAAGAAAAGGTACTCCAGAAATGTTATTTCAAGAGAGGCGACATCTGAGACATCCAAGGCATTTCCAATGGATACCAGAATTGAATATAAATGGTGAACTTGGACACCTCTCACCAAAGGTATATTGCAGTATTATATACTCCACAATAGGTGAAATTATTCAATCTTTCCCGTGTTTGTAAAGTGTGCAACAAGTAGAAGTTATTGTATATAAAACCCTTGAATTGGTGCACAGGGTATGTGAATGCTCCAAAAAAGAAACAATATCGATTTATACAAGCGGAAAGGTATTTCCTGTGTCACCCATGGTTTGGTAGATCTAGCTTTTTCTGAGGTCATTAACCCCCCCCTACCCACTTTGTAGTACAGCGGGGTCAATTACACTTTCCAGTAAGGGGACTGCGAAACCTCTTTATCCATTTTGGAAAGCGATATTTTATTTCTCCCGACGCGTTTCCTTTCAGCCAGAATTCATCAGGGGAGATATGGCCAAACAAAGATGAGGCTTAAAGTGTGCCGAAGCAGCACATATTATTCAGAGATTCTGCAGTGGCAGCAGATTTTGACAGCACGTTTTTCCCGTGCTGGCATGAACGCCTGTATCGGCGTCTGAAGTCATCACCCATCACCCATCTGTGCTTCAATCATCCTATTTAACCCAGTATTCCCTCCCATTATGGACACACCTCCCATGACATATCGGGAGACGTGTATACATGGAGGGTCTGATACGCCGCCAGACACAGAGAAACAGACCATCCCATATCTGGGCAGTCCGTAGACTTAGTGACGGCGGTGCCTAGTTCCTGCTACCAAACTCATGCGTCGCTAAGTCAGGACCGCTCATCAACCGGGCGCAGGAGCACAACGGCTCGCGGCTGCGCCACCGCAGTGCGATAGCTTACGTCAGATAGGTGACCAGCGAACATCAAACAGTGATGCACGCTACCACAGTGTGGTATAGACTGTGGCGACAAACAAGCCGGTAAATAGAAGAGGGTGTTTCTGTCTAATCCGATGCGGTATTGGAGATCGCTACACACGCCCATTAAGACCCACCTAGAGAGTTTGGATAGACTACACCTGCGCACGGTTCAGGAGTGGTTCTGACTGGGCGACACGTGAGGTGGGTAGGAGGAACTGGGCACTGCCGTCACGAAGTCTACGGACTGCCCGGATATGGGATGGTCTGTTTCTCTGTGTCTGGCAGCCTATCAGTCTCTCCATGGATACACACCTCCCGATACGTCACTACACTGTCCGTGCCTGTAACCACAGACTGTGATTACGGCGGTGTGCAGGGGGCCTGAACAGGTGGCGGGGAAGGGGTGGTTGAGCCTGATAAGTGGCGAAAGAGTCATTTTTCTCTAATGATATATTACAACGATTCTTATATTCACCTGTACTATTGATTTATGCAAAGTTTGTTGAAATGTTAGGGACCATTTAAGCACTGGCTTGTAGCCGATTAGACAACCTCCACCTCCACATCCACAAAACAGCACCTACTTTTGCCAAGTCTTTGCTGACACCTTTATAGGAATAAATGTATAACGTGCGGTATACTTTTTTAAATTTTATAATAGGAGTCAATAAGCAACGTATGCCTGTACAGGGACATACATCGCAGCCTTCCCTCGCAGGTATACGCTGGTGAATACGCCTGACCTATACCTCCGACGGAAGGAATAACAAGGTGTGAGCAGAGCCTAAAAAACTTTGAATTGCCCCCTTGATAGTAGAGTTCTCCCTAGTCTTTATGATACGGTCACTCGCTATGTGGTATATTTAGCTAAAAAAAAAACTAAAAAAAGTTTTGCAGGCGTGGTATAAAACAGACTACTCAATTACTTGAAAAGCAACTTATTTTTCATTATTAAGCACTGGCTTGTAGCTGATTAGACAACCTCCACAAAACAGCACGTACTTTTGCCACGTCTTTGCTGACACCTTTCCCTTTCTCGTAGCACACAGCGGTGTTGTATTGAGCCTTGCTGTAACCAGCTTCGGCAGACTCCCGGAAAAGCTGGAAGGCAGCCCTGTAGTCACCACTGTCCCTTGCACTGATGATACCTGCAGGCAAAGGTAACAAAAACAGAGATCATCCGCAACGGTTTGTACTATTTACAGATAAAATACACAACTTCAGAAGTAACATTTTAAAAGGCTCTGTTCACATCGCATTATTGTAGTATGTTTGGCGTACACCCGGGAAGTTGCACAGAAAACCATAGTCTGCTGCGCTTTTCTATATAGGAATAAATGTATAACGTGCGGTATACTTTTTTAAATTTTATAATAGGAGTCAATAAGCAACGTATGCCTGTACAGGGACATACATCGCAGCCTTCCCTCGCAGGTATACGCTGGTGAATACGCCTGACCTATACCTCCGACGGAAGGAATAACAAGGTGTGAGCAGAGCCTAAAAAAACGTTGAATTGTCCCCTTGATAGTAGAGTTCTCCCTAGTCTGCATGATACGGTCACTCGCTATGTGGTATATTTAGCTAAAAAAAACTAAAAAAAAGTTTTGCAGGCGTGGTATAAAACAGACTACTCAATTAGTTGAAAAGCAACTTCTTTTTCATTATTAAAGCTTTTAGGATATTTGGAAGAATAGGAACGATTGTCCATGCTAAAAAATGACTCCCACTGTAGCAAACCGTATATTGCATAACTACATAACCACTGATTTTAGCAAATAGACCTTGAACTTTGCTGTACTTTTAGTAAGTCTCAAATTGTTGCAGTCACAAACAGGACATCAAACCCATATGTGCGTTACTACACAAAGCAGGGAACTACCTGGGGTAAGCCAATGGCATAGTAATATTGTAGCACATCGAGATGCATAAAAGGGTTATCCCACCATTAAATATCATATTCATTATCAGAGGAACTGGCTCCACAATTTTGGATTCAAAATAGGATATGTACTATAGGGGACATGTATACGGATAACATCCTTAAATCATTTTCACAGGTGCAGTCGGAGTTTGCAATACCCAGGACTGCTTTTTACAACTGCGTCATGCTCTCAATGCCCAATTCCCCCCCACTGACACGACATTCACTCGGCTTCCTCTGATAGGAGTTTTTAGGTCCCAAGGCCCCAGAGGTCTGATATCAGCTATATATACATCTCTCATTACAGCCAAGGTAGCTAGTATACCCCTGATGGTCAAGGATAGATGGACTGCGAGGATACCTGACCTTGCAGAAGAGGACTGGGATGAGATTCTAACCTCTCCATTATACGCGTCGCCAGCTGCCAACAATAGGATGATACAGCTGTTCATAGTCTACCAAAGCTACTTGACACCTGTTAGAATGCATAAAATGGGTAGATATCCGAGCACAGAATGTCACAGATGCCGGCACCCTAGGTCAGACTTTTGGCATATGATATGGGAGTGTCCGGTCATCTCCTCTTTTTGGAAGGAGGTGGTAGGAGTTGCTGCGGAAATCCTGCATATCCCGGTCCCAGTAAGCCCACAAGTGTGTATATTTGGTATCCTCCAGGATGAACAGTGGCCACATTATCTGAAAATATTCCTCTGGGAAATTCTGTTTATGGCACGGAAAGCTATTGCTTTAAGGTGGATGGACCCCCGTCCTCCCACGGTGGCAGGGTGGAAAGCACTGGTGAACGCGGTTATCCCATATGAGAGAATAATGTATAGACAGAGGGGTTGCATTGATAAATTTCATGGGATATGGGAAGCTTGGTGTGATTCTGCAGGGACACAGTATACTCCGCACAGGTATAGCGACCTGCGTAGGTCATTGACACATGTCTGAACATCTGGGGTGGTGGATCTAAATCATTTATGCAAAGTGTCCTAATTTGTCTTGGCTACTGTTTTCCAATATAGTTGCTTTTGTAATTCTGATGGATTCTAGACTCATGTTAAATGTCTGATTGCCTGTAAACACATCTCCTTATATGTAAAGTTGGAATGTTAAAGATTATCATCCATGTCTGCAATGTATACTGTATTAAGTGTATGGAATGATTGCATTTGTACTACGTTTCTTCAATAAAACGAGTTAAAAAAAAAATATATCATATTCATTGTATACATCATAAAAAAAATGAACAATGTTACATGTGGTTACAAAATTATCCAGTGAAGATACACAGTATTGGGCCATCTGGTGTTCAAAATGTATAGCAACGTACACGTCCACATACTGAGCTGAGTACTGGTGGACACGCAGTGTTCAGCCACTCTCCCCTACAGCCAGGCGTCTGCATAGTGATCATCTGTTCACGGCAGCCAGTAGAAATAGCTTTCTGTCCTGCTTGTCAGGGAAGGAGAAGAAGAGCCTCTGCAGTAGCATGGCAAATAGCTGAGGAGACTCCATTTCAACTTGTTAGGCTTCGTTCACATCTGCGTTGTGGCATCCATTTAAGGCTTCGTTCACATCTGCGTCAGGGCTCCGTTCGGACATTCCGTCTGAGCTTTCCGTCAGAACGGACGCCTGACTGAAACCATAGGTTTTCATTGATTTCAAAGGTGACGGACCCGGTGCAAATGGTTTCCGTTTGTCTCAGTTGTGCAAAGGTTGTGTCGATTGATTCCATCAAAACTATGGAAGACCTGCACAACTGAGACAAACGGAAACCATTGGGACCGGATCAGTCACCATTGAAACCAATGGTGTTGGAAATGGAAACCAGTGGTTTCCATTTGTGTCAGTCAGGGCTCTATTCTGCCGGAAACCTCCAATGGAACGTCAGAAGAGAGCCCTAACTGATATGTGAATGATGCCTACGTCTGCGCATGTGCAGAAAAGAAACGGATCTGTTAGACGTAATGCATAACTGATACAAATGAATGGCATATCAGTTTGTAGCCGTCATCCATTGACTCCAATGTAAAAAAAAAAACAAAAAAAACGGAAAGGTCCTTTCCGTCATATCTGACTAAAACAATAGCGCAGCAGACTACGAAATTGGTTCGGTCAAAAAAACGGAAACCTGACGGAACGGAGCCTAACTGAGCACAACTGATGCAAAAATAAAACCCATTTAAATCAATGGGTTTTTTGACAAACGTTTACTTTCGTTCTTGTGGTCCTCCGACAGATCGGCTAGAATGGAAGGCACAATGCAGATGTGAACGCAGCCTTAGGACAGTAAAACTCTGCATCCCGACAGCAGATATGATACCGGATTAATACTTCTCACAGCTGAAGGCTACAATAGTATCCAGTCTAGGCAATCCTCTGTCAGATAAACAGCCTGAGCTTCAGACTGATCATTCTAGATTGAGTAAACTATTGGGTCAGGACGGCTTTGTGCTGCTGCCATTATTCAGAAGAACATCCTCTGTGCTGCTGCCATTATTCAGAAGAACATCCTCTGTGCTGCTGTTCGGAACTACTGAACTGTGTGGAAAACAACAAAGTAAAGGAAATACATGACTAGGCTTCCTTCCCATTTACCACAGATATTCAGCACTGTAGGCACGCTGGTCTCCGTTATGTCCAGCAGTCGTGAGGCAGCACCCTGCAGAGATTCTCCAATTTCTTCCTTTGGTTCCAATGGCTAAAATACAAAGTGACCAAATCCCTATATTACAAGATTACTTATACATATACAACAGGGGTAGCAACCTACGCCATTCCAGCTGCTGTGAAACTACAACTCCCAGGATGCCCTGTCAGCGGAAGGCTTTATTATTCCAGCCAAAGGCTGTCAGGGCAAGCTGGGAGATGTAGTTTCACAACAGCAGGCATGCCGGATGTTGCTGACCCGAAATACACCTTCATCAATACTGAATTGCTTATGTTTTAGGATATGTTCACACGGCATATGAAGGAGGCAGAAAAATACAAGCGGATTTGAAAACCGCTTCTAAATCCAGGCGTTTTTTAGTGCAGATTTTTTTTAAGCCTATTTTGAAGCGTTATTCAAGCGTATTTTAAGGCATATTTTCAGAGTTTTTTTTTTACTTGTAGGGTCAATGGAAAAATCCACTTGTAAACCGTTTCAAGAAGTGACGTCACTTCTTTTGTATGAGGCGTTTTTTAAATTCATGAGCGTATAAATAAACCTCATATGAACTGCACAGTGTATATACCATTGAAATCAACGGCAAGCTGTTTGCAGGTGTATTTCAGAGCGCCATACAAGCGTTCCACGCTCCGAAATATACCTGAAAATAAGCGGTGTGAACAGGCCCTCAGGACGTACAAACTATTAAAAAAAACACCAACTCTACTGCAATATACACCATGATATAAATTGCGTGGTTACCTCTTGAGCGGAGTTTGACGTTCTAGCGTCTCTAGTGCCTGGTCCATACGAGGAGCGAATATCAAGAAACTCTTCAGTCTGTGATTCTCCTGGAGCAGCAAAGCCAATAATAAGCCAATCATATAGAGGAAGAGACTTGTGGAAAGCCCAATAGCCCCATGAGGCAGTTCGCTCAGGACTTACCTTGCTCAGCCACATGATGTAGTAGGCCACTAGAGGGTGCTGGAGAGGAGTTCTCAAGAGAAGCATCCGCATCCTGCAGGTTAACTTCACCTAGCAGATGTAAACTATTCCAGGTACAAGGCTGGACGGCATTTGGCACAATATGATTTTTCCCATCTTATGCAAGAGAAAAATAAAAATATATATAGAAAAAAACCAAAAAAACAACAAAAAAACAGTATGACAATACATCCTACAATTAATATTTGAAAGAAATTTTTTGTTCTAAATAGAATACATAAGGAGCTCTGTGCCAACGACTGGTTTATCGCTTGCCTGGTACTATTCTTGCAGTAGTGAGGTGCCATTAGTTCGACCTTACCAAAGCATAGCTTAGTCTTAGGAGCAAATAGTGGTCAGAACATGGTTCTCATTATACAGAGTTACAAATCCCATGTATAGATTGAAGAGATAACATGCTGGCGACTAGAGGAAGATTAAAGAGGCTCTGTCACCAGATTTTGCAACCCCTATCTGCTATTGCAGCAGATAGGCGCTGCAATGTAGATTACAGTAACGTTTTTATTTTTAAAAAACGAGCATTTTTGGCCAAGTTATGACCATTTTTGTAGTTATGCAAATGAGGCTTGCAAAAGTCCAAGTGGGTGTGTTTAAAAGTAAAAGTCCAAGTGGGCGTGTATTATGTGCGTACATCGGGGCGTTTTTAATACTTTTACTAGCTGGGCGTTGTGTATAGAAGTATCATCCACTTCTCTTCAGAACGCCCAGCTTCTGGCAGTGCAGACACAGCGTGTTCTCGAGAGATCACGCTGTGTCGTCACTCACAGGTCCTGCATCGTGTCAGACGAGCGAGGACACATCGGCACCAGAGGCTACAGTTGATTCTGCAGCAGCATCGGCGTTTGCAGGTAAGTAGCTACATCGACTTACCTGCAAATGCCGATGCTGCTGCAGAATCAACTGAAGCCTCTGGTGCCGACACGATGCAGGACCTGTGAGTGACGTCACAGCGTGATCTCTCGAGAACACGCTGTGTCTGCACTGTCAGAAGCTGGGCGTTCTGAAGGGAAGTGGATGATACTTCTCATCAGAACGCCCAGCTAGTAAAAGTAGTAAAAACGCCCCGATGTACGCACATAATACACGCCCACTTGGACTTTTGCAAGCCTCATTTGCATAACTACAAAAATGGTCATAACTTGGCCAAAAATGCTCGTTTTTTAAAAATAAAAACGTTACTGTAATCTACATTGCAGCGCCGATCTGCTGCAATAGCAGATATGGGTGGCAAAAATCTGGTGACAGAGCCTCTTTTAAGGGGTTTTCCAAGACAAGATCTAAATTTGCTTAAGGCAGTGAATGTGATGAAAGAAACATTACTCAGGTAGCATATTCCCCGCTGCACCAGCGCATTGATTTTGTCAGTCTTTGTTGGGTGACGTGCCCGCCATCCACTGCTTCACCGCTCAGGCCAGTGATTGGCTACAGTGGTCATGTCCAGGTAGTTGGCATGTCATTACTGCATGACCACTAACAAAGACCAGCAGGACCAATGGGGTGGCAGGGAATATACCAGGTGAGTAACGTTTCTAGGGTGGACAGTCAGGGTGGACATCCACTTTAAACGATCAGTGATCTAGCAGTGCTTTCTTCCTCCACTTGACGCTCCACATTGTGTGATTTCCGGTGGAACGACTTTGGGGGGGGGGGGGGGTATAGTGCGTGCAAATATAGGAAGTTATATTCCAAGTAAGTGCATCTTATAGAAAACAATAGATCTATGTGATGGAGTCTGTTCGAGAACACATACTAGTTCTGCCCCAAACTGTCTACGCTGTTTGCAGGTGACGGGTGTTTCTTTTATCTTCTGGCTTTTTATATTTTTGCACTTCTACCAAGCACAAACCATTTTTCTTTCAATAGGTCCCAGAACAACCCCCCTTCCACGATCAGCTGTTATAAAGGTGGGGTAACCCCAGCGCTCCTTGCCTTCGAATTCTCCTCCAAACCCCAAAACAATAAATCTCTAGTGTTTCCTTCTTTCTGGAGAGGAGTTATTTTGCATACGGTGTCCCAATAGTTTTACCAATGATTTCAATGGGACGCACCGAGTCCTCCATAGCAAATGCCTTCAAAGCAATAAGTTTCCTCTCTGTCGAATAGAGGGGGTCCTTTTCAGGGGACCTCAAAATGCCCTAATGGAGCCATTAACAAGGGTTTGTCTGAACCAGGTAACTCCTTGAAAATGTATTATCCTAATCTGACGTAATCCCATAAAAGTAAATAGTCCCACTTACAGAGATTGTTGCACTGGGAGAGAGAAGCGAGGATCTGTTCTAGATAAGTGCGTCGAGGGGCTCTTTCTTCCCGAGTACTGGTAGAGCAATGGAAGGAAATTTGCCGGGCCAAATGCAGGAAAAACACAGCGACTGCCCCCTAAAACAGGACGGAAGGAAGGACGGTAATTATATAGGGGTACATTATAACATCTGCATAAACGGTTTTTCACAACCCATATGTCCAGGTCCTTGTGGTCATATATAAGGTAGAAGCAGCAGGACCTGCGGTCTCTCTCTGACAATTTTGGGAAATACAGGGAAGTCAAATCTATGAGTTCCAGATAAAACGATCCATATTTAGCGCTGAAGCCATAGCTTCCTGCAGACATTTAATTTCCAAGATTCTGTCACAGGAAACTGACAGGAGAGAAGGAAAGGAAAATCACTGCGGTGAGTGTGAGGTTCTGCCCCATCAGCTCCGGATAATACTAATCTTCAGGAGGAATACATTTATCTGCTCCTCCTGCACAGACAGTTTTATCATACTGCCAGCTCTACAGGCGGCTCTCAAACCATCCTCGATCATACCGAGTGGCGGGTATGACTGGCACGGAGAACGACGGGTGAAAACCTGCATACTACTGCTGCTGCATAATAGATTAGGATTCACTGTGCCCACACCCCATGACTGCTGAAATGTATTTTCTGTCTGTATTGTGAAAAAATCAACAATTAACCAAAAAAAAAAAAAGGGAATCACTGCCGATGTATTAGGGTTATAATTGGTGCTCGTCAGGTTCCTCGATGCTAAAATATTAGTATAGGGTGTTACCTCATAAGGACAAACCCTTTTGCAATTGCAGCTGACCCAGCGATTATTTCCAGGGGAAGCTGCAGCTTTCCAGCCATTTGTAGGTCATGATATATTATTACATGGCAGCCGTACAGATAAATTGGGCGGCCATGTAATTCATGGATGAGATGGAGCAGACAGATCGAGAGCAGCTCTTGTTAGTAACTATTTGCTCTGGCTCATGGGGGGGGGGGGGGGGGGGTCTCAAGCAGCGTACCCCTCTCTATAATGTCCATATGCCCCAACAGGTCATATGAAAAAGGAGGCTTTTCTTAGGCCCTGGTCACATCTGCGTCAGAACATTCCGTTGTTCTGCTCCGTCAGAAAGGTAGGAATGCCGATGCAGAGCCACCAGCGCCGATGTGAACAGCCCCTAAGGATTGTCTTACACAGGCCGACGATGTCCGTATAAACGAGCGCCGATCAACGAGACGGCTCGTTGATCGGCGCTCGTTTGCTCCTTTCACAAGAAGCTATGGATGGGGTCGAGCGATTATACATTATAATCATGTCCGCAGCACGTCTCTCTGTTTACACAGGGTTAACGCTCGTTCCCGATAGTTGGCTGGTGTAAAAGGGCCCTTAGTGTAACAAACGCTTTCAATAAATGGATAGAGGTAGCAGCGCTCAGAACGAAGGGCAGGTCCTTTATCGTTGTACATAAAGGGCATAATAAACATCACGTAAACCTACTTTTCAGATCCATCTTTACGGTGTGATCCCGGCCTTCGCAATGTCTTGATTTAAGATCTGCGCAAATTGAATGTATAAAGCTAGTAGCTGCGGGATTACAATATCGCCACAGTTCCCCACGGATTACAGACTGCCAGGAAGAGTCAGATAATAGTCGGACTACAGACTGTCCTAAAACTCTAAGGTCAGCTGCAAAATGGAGAAATGAAGCAACTGATCATTTTTAATGCGTCACCGTTTCCAAAATGGAATATTTTTGCTAACGAACATATTTTTTGGAGATGGTCATAGAAGAAATTATTATAATATTTGGTGTAAATTATTTTCTTACAATGATGGTCCTTATTGCACATGGACTAACCAAGGCTTTATAAATGAACAGTAAGAAATGAAAAGATTCTGATTAATAATGTAGACTGAGATGGGGAATAACATGGCTTGACTGCAGGCAAACTGCAGTGAACGTCCCCTTCTCCGCAGTCGTCCCCTCCCCCTCTCTCCGCAGTCCCCCCTCTCTCCGCAGTCCCCCCTCTCTCCGCAGTCCCCCCTCTCTCCGCAGTCCCCCCTCTCTTTTTTTGTTGTTGCTGCGACTACCGCCACATCGTGTCAAATGCCACGGTTTTGGGATAATCGGGGCAATTGACAACACTGCCTGAATTAACCCTAAATTTGCCCTAAGTTGGGGTCACAGATAAAATAAGTAGACTTGGTTGTATTAATCAGATTTATAATTGAAGGAGATCTAATGAACTAAACCCATAAGAGTGCACCACGATCCTAAAAGAACGATGATGGCGAGGGGAGGGGCCGCATCCAATGAGAACACACTTCGCTAATAGTAAATGTGCCGCGTACCGCTCCAACAGCATCCAGTATGGTGTACTGTGGCAGCTGACCAGTGCAGAACTGAAAGTTTCCTCTTTTCTTCTGCTCCTGTCCATTCTGACCACCATGTTCACCTGAAGACTGAGAGTTGTAGCTGCAAGACACGAAAAAGAAAGTTCTGGTAAAATGTAAGAAGTAAAATAGTAGAATTCATGAAGATAACAGCATCCAGGACACAACATCAGTAACCATGCTGTTAAAGAGGACCGGTCACCTCTCCTCACGGCTCTGTTTTAGTAAATACTTGTATTCCTCATGAAATAACAATTCTGGAACTAATTTTCTCTATGTTGTGCCGTTCCTCTGTTATTCCCCCTGGAAATGTATGAATAAATCTACAGCTGGGTGTGATTATCCTTGTCAAAGGGGCGTGTCACTTAAGTTTCACCGTCGCACTGATTGGACAATGTCAGATTGTGCAGGGACACACCCCCAACTGGCCACACCCAGTTGTCAATTTATTAATTTCTAATAGTATTAAACAGAGGAACAGCAGAACGTAAAGATCTAAGAAAAGATGCTCCAGAATTGTTATAATACATTCAATAATTGAGATGCCCACTAGGGGGCACTGGTAAATAAACTCAAATGTTACATTGGCCAAATACGCAGTAGATATGAATGTGTCAGGTGGTTACTATAAATACAAAGAGAATTACGTTGCATATAATGAATTCATTCTACGTTGCGTGCATACGATAGAAACAAGTATAACATCAGCCTATGATGATTCAGTTTGAATATTCCCCTTTAAATTTGTTCAGTTATCATATAGTCACCCACTCCTAAAACATAGCCGTACTCATTTTGTGGGCGCAATAGACATTCAGCCAATTATTCACATTGAGGAACAAAGTATTTTATGATCATGGTAACATTTATAGGAAGAAAATCATCTGTACAGAGCTAAGACTATATAAACAGGACGCTGGCTATATTTTGTTTCAGCATTTCCCATTTTGCTTACTCTGGGGCTTTACTTTACATGAGTTATTCGGAGGTAGACCTGAGCGAAAGGCTTTTATTCTACGACATGAAACCGAGAGGAACAAGGACATGATCATTAAACCGCACAGAACGCTCATTTTACTGGCGAATGGCGCGATACCAATAACCATTATTGCTTTTTGATTTATTTGTTACTGCTCATTACATTCTGTGCAGTGTGAACGAGGTGACCTTTCCTTAAGAACATTGGAAAGACATTCACCTATTGCTCTCCTGTCAGGATGATTGGTGAAATGGGCTTTCCTAAAGCTCCGAGAGACAACGTAGCTGCAACTTTGCCAACCTGGTATATATATATATAGAGCAAAAAAAATAAATAAATCCATAGCGGAAAAAACAAAAAAAATGAAAAAAAAAACTCACGAAATACGGAACCTCTGGTGCACATTTTGTATTCCTCGTATAACACAATAGTCCATTGTACCTCTATTTCCCCCTGGCCGAATGCATTTCACCCAAGTCAACGATCAATCATGATTTTGAACTAAAATGCTCAATTGCCATTTTTAATGGTGGGGGGGGGGGGGGGGGGGGGGGCTTCTTACTTCACATGGCTAGTCACAATATTAAGAGGTATAGAGGCATGGGGAGGGAGCGCATGAAATACATAAATATGTGGCACAAGTGGAGGTCTTTCACATTTTTTTTTTAGGTGCCACAGTGCCCTTATAGCAGATCCATTGCCTCCATTACAGTATCAGCCACTGGGCCCTCAATACAGAGCCAGTCTGCAACAGTGCACCGATAACGGAACAAGCCCGGAGAGTGCCCCCATAACAGAATCTACAACAGGACCCCTAATAGCAGGTTCTGCCCGTAACATTACCAGAGCCAGCTGCAACAGTGCCCCCATAACAGAAGAAACCTGCAATAATGCCCCCATAACAACATGCAACAACGCCCCGGGAAAGAGGCAGGCTGCAAAAGCAGAAGAGGGACTTAGATGTCTGTGACAGAAGCATGGAGAGGGGGCATCGCACACACCCCAAGATCTTTGAAGAATACCCCTCTAGGTACATCTACCACAGGTTGAAAAAACTATGCCGAGGCACGAAACAGCAATTATAATGAACGACCCTTCTCGCTTATACCACCGTAAACACAAAAACACCACCAAACTACGCTAGAAAACAGGCAAAATATCTGGAGACTGCGGTGTCAGTCGTCTATGGGGAGGTGTCTGAGGAATTTAGTCTCAGGTGACGCACCAGCCCGAACACACAATGGCATTTAAATGAACGTCTAGGAAAGAGAGACGGAGCGGAGTACATTGTATATGTATAAAAAATAAGGCACAGACGGTCACCATAATATGCCAAGCCAGAATACGGCAGACCGGTAGTTAGGAGTCTCCTTTATTCATGAGGGTAGAATTACCCCCCTCTTCCTACATCCGTCACCAAAGGTTTACAGAAACTGTAGATATACAGCGGAAACCCTAGTGTGTACAGCCAGCTAAAAGATGTTTATAAATCATATTGACAGGATAAGCCATAAGGGTTTAAAAGGAGGGGGTCCAACCACTGACACCCCCATCTATCTGTAGAATCAGACCCTCTGTCCCTTATTCTACCAGGCAAGGTCATAGAGACGTGACCGACATTGTGCATGACTCTCTCCATTCAAGTCTACAGGAGTTACAGCAGAGCCAGAGGGGAGACCCCCCACATATGCTGTGTATATAGCGCAAATACACAGTCGAGTCACATTATTATGACCTCCAGCTAATATCCAGCGTAGCCACCGTGTGCAGCACGGACAGGAGCGAGACGGGCTGGGAGTGACTCAATAAGGTGCTGGTCGGTGGTCTCAGGTATCTGGCACCATGCCGACTGCAGAGCATCGCACATTTCCTGGAGGGTGTGTGTGTGGGGGGGGGGGGGGGGGGAATCCATAGAGCGAACAAGACGATGGAGGTCCCACAGATGCTGAATTGGGTTCAAGTCTCTCGAATTAAGGGCCGGGTAAGTGCTTGGAAGTCTTGGTCGTGCTCCTCCAACCACTGTCCCACATTTCTTGCCGTGTGACATGTCGCATTGTCTTGCTGAAAGATTCCATCTGACCCAGGGAAGACAAACAGTATGTGTGTGTGGACATAGGGCTGGGCAATTATGACCTAGATCAAAATCACGAATAATTGAACATGTAACCTCAATTACCATTATTGATTATTTAGGCTACACCCCTTTTTGCATGCCACACCCCCTATTTCCATGCTACGCCACTGAATTTATATTTATCCCCTGAGCCTGCTGTATACTACTGTATATAATATACCCCGACACTGCCCCCACACAGTATAAAGGCCCCCATGCTGTATAATGCCCTCTCAATTTCTCCCAATAGCGCCTTATAAAAATAATACTATACATACTCGCCTAACCCCGTTGCAACGACGAGTGGAGGAGATCCCTCTGCTTCTCTGGTCTGTGCGGCACGGTCAGGGGAGATGACATCACTGCCTTGCATCCGGTGATATAGTGAATGGTCCCCTGCTCTACGATTGGATACAACGGTATCTGCGTCCTGATGATGCAGATACAGATTAAACCGGGAGAAGATAATTGATAAAACAGAAATCCGCAAGATGACGTTGATTTAATTGTGCTGAATTTCGATTTTTTTTTTTCTGATTAATTGCCCAGCCCTAGGTGGACGTGATCTGCAACGATGGATTCATACCCAAATTGGCACAGAGTGCCTTCCACATGGATGAGTGGCCCAGAGAATGCCATGAAAAAATTCCCCAGACTGTAACGCTGCCGCCACCAGCTTGTGTTCTTTCAGCAATGGTTGCAGGCTGTTTGTTCTCTGATGTTTCGCGCCTGACACGCCAACGTCTATCCGTTCGATAAAGCAGGAAACGTGACTCATCGGAGAAGTCAACTCTTTGCCAATCATCTGTGATCCAATTCCAAAACTGCTGTACAAATTGAAGCCTTTTTTTCCTCGATGCACAGGAGTTAGTATAGGAGCAGTACAAACGAAAATATTCCACAGCACTGGACCACAGAAGGGGTGCACGCCTCCACTAGACCACAGAAGGGGTGCATGCCTCCACTAGACCACAGAAGGGGTGCACGCCTCCACTAGACCTGGTCCACGATATCAGGCACACAATGATAGACAGCGAGGCAGCACTTCCAAAAATATGAGCTTTTGATCACCTGTGCACGGGTGATTAACCCCTTCCCGCACCTGGACGTAACTGTACGTCCGCGCTTTAACAGTTAACCGCCGCGCGGCACTACACCGCAGCGGCGGTTAACTGTGCAGGGTGTCAGCCCTGCTCTCCCCGTTGCCGATCAGCGGCCTGTCGCCGCTGAAATCGGCAATTAACCCCTTCGATGCGGTGGTCGATTGCGATCACCACATCGAAGAGGTTTACAGCGGATCGGCAGCCCCCCACATGTATTTGCGGGGGCTGGCGATCCTTATCATGGCAACCAGAGGCCAGACAATGACCTCCGGGTTGCCATGTACGGAAGCCTCGGAGGATCAGCCTCCGGCCGTTCCTCCTCTGCTTCCTGTCAGTGTGACAGTCACGTCACAATGACAGTTAGAACACATTACACTACGTGTGTAGTGTAATGTGTTCCAGCAGCGATCAGAGCTGCCAGTCTAAGTGTCCCCTAGTGGGACAAGTAAAAAAAGTAAAAAAAAGATAATAAAAATGTTTTTAAAAAGTGTAAAAATAAAAGTTAGAAGTGACATAAACAAAGAATGCTTTTTTTCCTATAATAAGTCTTTTATTATAGGAAAAAAATTAACACGTTAAAAAAAGTACACATATTTGGTATCGCCGCGTTCGTAACGACCCCAACTATAAAACTGTAATATTATTTTTCCCGCACGGTGAACACCGCAAAAAAAATAAACAAAAAACAGTGCCCGAATCACAATTTTTTGGTTACCAACCCTCCCAAAATATACAATAAAAAGTGATCAAAAAGTCGCACGTACGCCAAAATGGTACCAATACAAACTACATCCCGTCCCGCAAAAAACAAGCCCTTACAGCGCTTTTTTGACTGAAAAATAAAAACGTTATGGCTCTCAGAATACGGTGACACAAAAATGTATTTATTTTATAAATAAGTGATTTTATTGCACAAACGCTGCAAAACGTAAAAAAATTATATACATCTGGTATCGCCGTAATCGTATCGACCCGCAGAATAAAGTATAATGGTCATTTATAGCCCAGGGTGAAGGCCATAAAAAAAACAAATAAAAAACATTGTCAGAATTGATGGTTTTTGGTCACCTTGCTTGCCAAAAAATGGAATAAAACGTGATCCAAAAAATTTCTGGTACCCCAAAATGGTACCAATGAAAACTACAGATTGTCCCGCAAAGAATAAACCCTCACACGGCTCCGGTGGAGAAAAAATATAACAGTTCTGGCTCCCAGAATATGGCGATGCAAAATGTGCAGAGTGTCCAAAAGCGGATAAGATCGGGCGCCATTTATCAGTGCGACACCGGCCACACATCTGCGGATTATTATTTATTTACTGCATTATTATACCCTCTTATTATACCCTGATGTACCCCGCACAGATAACATGTACCCTGATGTACCCCGCACAGATAACATGTACCCTGATGTACCCCGCACAGATTACATATACCCCCACATTATAAACTGAAACACCAGTAAAACCCCAAACAGAACAACTACCAAGCTACATCTGCGCCCCAAAAGCCAAATGGCGTTCCCTCCCTTCTGAGCCCTGCAGCGTGCCTAAACACCAGTTTACGTCCACAGATATGGCATCGCCATACCCGGGAGAACCCGGTTAATATTTTATGAGGTATTTGTCTTCAGTGGCACAAACTGGGCATAACATGTAGTGCACTAAAATGGCATATGAGTGGAAAATTGTAATTTTCACTCCGCACCATGCGCTGCGCATTAACCCCTGCGCGCACCATGACATAGCATGTCTTAGTGTGGGGGGTGATGTATGGAGCGTCTCACGTGAAAAATAAAGAATTTAAAACTGCAAAATCGCTGTTTTTTTGGTCACCTTGGCTCTACCTAAAAATGTAATAAAAAGTGCTCAAAAAGTTGTATGTACAAAAAATGGTACCAATAAAAACGACCGCTCGTCCCTCAATAAATAAGCCCTCATACCGCTCTATTGACTGAAAAATAAAAAAGTTGTGGCTCTTGGAACGCGGGGAGGAAAAAACTAAAAAGGAAAAGAAAAAAATGGATCAGTCCAGAAAGGGTTAATTACTTTCTAATGAAAAACCATTTATGACCACTCATGGGGTATTGCCGTACTCGGGAGAAATTGCTTTACAAATGTTGGGGTGCATTTTCTCCTTTGTGAAATTGAAAAAAAAAATCAACATTTTAGTGGAAGAAATGTTGATATTAATTTTTCATGGCCCAATTCTAATAAATCCTGCAAAAGACTTGTGGGGTCTAAATTCCCACTATATCCCTAGATAGATTCTTTAAGTGGTGTAATTTCCACTTTTGGGGGGTTTCCACTGTTTTGGCCTCTCAGGGGTTTAGCAAATGCGACATGGCACCCAAAAACCATTTCAGCTAAATTTGAGCTCCAAAAGCCAAATAGCGCTCCTTGCCTTCTAAGCCCCGCTGTGGGTCCAAACAGCACTTTATTACCACATATGGCGTATTTACGTAATCGGGAGAAATAGTTTTACAAATGTTGGGGTGCTTTTTCGCCTTTATTCCTTGTAAAAATTAAAAATGGCTACCTTTTTTCAGAAAAAGATTTTTACCTTTACAGAATAATTCCAATGAATTCAGCAAAACAACCGTGGGGTCAAAATGCTAATTATACCCCTAGATAAATTCCCTGAGGGGTGTAGTTTCCAAAATGGTCACTTTTGGGGGTCTTTATTGTTTTGGCCCTACAAGACCTCTTCAAACCTGACATGGTACCTAAAATATATGCTAAAAAAAAGGAGGCCCCAAAATCCACTAGGTGCTCCTTTGCTTCTGAGGCCGGTGTTTCAGTCCATGACCGCACTAGGGCCACATGTGGGGTATTTCTAAAAACTGCAGAATCTGGGCAATAAATAATAAGTTACATTTCTCGGGTAAAACCTTCTGTGGTACAGAAAAAAATGTATTACAAATGAATTTTGTAAAAAAAAAATGAAATTTGTAACTTTCACCTCTACTTTGCTTTAATTCCTGTGAAACGCCTAAAGGGTTAATACACTTTCTGAATGCTGTTTTGAATACTTTGAGGGGTGCAGTTTTCAAAATGGGGTGATTTATGGGGACTTTCTAATATATAAGGCCCTCAATGCCACTTCAGAACTGAATTGGTCCTTGTAAAAATCGCCTTTTGAAATTTTCTTGAAAATATGAGAAATCGCTGCTAAAGTTCTAAGCTTTGTAACGTCCTAGAAAAATAAAAGAATGTTCAAAAAATGATACCAACATAAAGTAGACATATGGGGAATGTTAACTAGTGACTATTTTGTGTGGTATTACTATCTGTTTTACAAGCATATACATTTAAATTGAGAAAAATGCTAATTTTTGCAAATTTTCTCCAAATCTTGGTGTTTTTTACAAATAAATATTGAATTTATCAACCAAATTTTTTCACTAACATAAAGTACAATATGTCACGAGAAAACACTCTCAGAATCGCTTGGATAGGTAAAAGCATTCCGGAGTTATTACCACATAAAGTGACACGTCAGATTTGAAAAATCGGCTTCGTCCTGAAGGCCAAAACAGGCTCAGTCCTGAAGGGGTTAAAAGCTTATATTTTTGAAAGTGCTGCCTATCTTTGTTTAGTATAGGAGCAGTGACCATCCGTAGTAGGGTTTGCAGAACTGTTGTTTTAGACACACGTCTGGTAGCCCTCTGGTTGATTTTCACGGTGAGCTGCTCCACTGTAGCGTGTCGTTCGGCCCTCGTAGCCGAGGTTCACCTCTCACATCAATGGCACATGATGCTCCAAAGTTTCCACGTCAGTTATTCCCAATGGTGCCATTTTTCCACTCACAATACACTTTCACCACAGCAACAAGCGAACAGTTCACAAACTGCGATGTGTGAGAAATACTGCCGCCCTAGGCCCGAAAGCCAATAATCATCCCTTTTTGCCACTCTGATAAATCGCCCCTCTTAGCCATGGCAACAATGAGTGATATGTGTTCAGACAGCCTATCCCACACCTTATATACCCACCAAGCCAACCCATGCCACATCACTTCCTTATTGGGCTACTCGCTGCGAACGTCGAAAGTAGGAGGTGGTTATAATAATGTGACTCGACCGTGTAGAAGATCGGAAAACCCCTTTAAAGGATATGTAAACCTTTGAGATACATGATAGAGATAGAGATAGAATGTGTATCTCAAATAGTGAATTTTTTAAAAATAAAAACCAATAAGGGCCTGTTCACATCAGCGTGGCGTTTCCATTGAGGGGTTCCGTTGGAGCTTTCCGTCGGGAGAACCCCTCAACCGAAAGGCAAACGGAAACTGTAGCTTCCCTTTGCATCACCATTGATACGGATACTTTGCTGATGGTTTCTGATTGTCACTGTTGTGAACAGGTTCCGTTTTTTTTATGGAATCAATAGCGCAGTCGAATTGTTCACAACGGTGACAAATGGAAGCCATTAGCAAAGTATCCGTCACCATTGAGATCAATGATGATGCAAACGGAAGCTATGGTTTCCATTTGCCTTTCTATTGAGGGGTTCCCCCGACGGAAAGCTCAGACGGAACTCCTCAACGGAAATAAACGCTGATGTGAACACAGCCTTAAAAAGTTGCTTAAAACAGCATGATACATTGTTTTATTAGAAAAAAAAAAAAAGTGTTCAAAGATTTACATAGCCTTTAAGAACGAGATGCACAGACTCGCAGTGTAAGAATGCGGCCAAAAGTGTTACCCGACACCTTGCACAATCAGGAATCACAACACCCACATCAGGTATGTGTACAACTGTGCCGCTTCTACTAAATGTCATTTTTACAAGTCTACATGTACAGAATATAGACGACATTTACATGGGGCAGTACTGGGGGCACATACGATCCAGACGACTATACTGCGATTATATTGACCTCTGCTTATACAAGTGCGGAATAATCATACGAGTTCAATGGCATCGGACCTTCAGCCCTCGCCAGCGTCTGACAGAGAAATCAGTCACATTACTAGTCCAGATTCTACACGCGGTTGTAAATTGATGTTCAGTCAAGAACCCATTTTCTATTCAAGTTAAAGCGACGCTCCAGTCAAAAACAAAACACCGCAAAATGCTAGCTAACATACCTGGCGGCCTTCTCCTGCTGGTTCCTGGCTCCATCCCCACCTGCCGGTCCCCGTTTTCTGGTTTCCAAGATGACCGCATCTGTCTCATACGGGGAGCGTTGTCTGCAAGTCTGAGACACCGCAGCTCTGGGTGTCTGCGCGGTGTCCATTCCAAACAACGGGAAGCGGAACGTGGGAACGGAGCCAGGAACAAGCAGGAGAAGGCCACCAGGTATGTGAACCAGAATTCTTGCAGTTAATAGTTTTTTGTTTTTGACTGGACCGTTGCTTTAATGTCATGGTACCTGTCAAAGAATGGTGAAGGGGCAAGATGACACGGGCACCGTAGAAGACCTTCTAACCCCAACTGAAGTCAGCCGTCAACACAAACTCTGGGGTTGACGTGAATAGTTTTTCCCATATTTTTCAGTAATATTTATTATGTATTTTTCACGTACCTTCTGCTACCTGCATTCTGCCCCAAGGGAATCAAGGATGAAGGATTCAGTGCTTCAGCTTCCCCATGTACACAACCCTGGACGTTGGCTGCATGGAAGCGGTTCAGGGCTGAAAACAAAAAGAAAATGTTACCACAGTCATAAACTCGAACGTATGGATTTTCTTTAGGGCTCATGCACACTTCTGTGCGCCATCCTTTTTTTTTTTTAACGGATAGAACGCTGACCTATTAATTTCTATGGTCCTATTCCTGTCCGTTTATGTGGATCGGTCTCGCCCGTTCTAGCCTGTGGGTCCATACAAAAAAAAAAATGTACCGCACACGGAGTGGATATCGCTATTTATTGCACCTGAGCCCTCTCCCTCTGCAGCATTCTTGACTTGTCTGCGTCCTGTTGGGAACGGGTGTCTACCAACCCATTTAGTAAAAATTGCCGTTTTTTGAAATATGCAAGACACATGGACGCAAAATACGGAGAAAAAGGAACGGATGCGGAAAGAACACGGAAACCATACGGATATCAAAACGGACACTGGGATCCATTTTTACGGCCATATAAACGGTGAAGGATTTACACTGTGCACGAGGTCTTAGGTTACACAAAGCGCAGCAAGCAAACGTATTGTAGGAAAGGTTCACCTATATATAGTGGGGAGTCATTTTGTGGGGTCAATCGATACTAAAAGGTTGTGGGTTGTTTTTTTTAAAGAAAATAAAGCTTATTAATTGTAGAACTAAATTCACTTTGGACAGATTTACTAAGACTGCCGTTTCATACACCAGTCTTCGCTTTCTGCTCCGCTGGAGTAAGATGTGACAGATTAAAAGGAACACATCTCTTAATAAATCTGCCGCATCTTTACACCGACTTTGCACCGCCCCCTATTGGACATAAAATAAAAAAAGAATGTTACCTCACCGCTCGTCTTCTCACCTACGGGGCCCTTCAGGTTCCCTCAGCATGCCACGGCTATTATATGCGATGCGACATTCAACGTCCTGAGTGCTGCGTCTCATACAATGTCATGACGCTGCCCGACGTTGAATAAGCCATGGTCGGGAGAGAGCCCGAGGGGACCCAGAGGTGGGAAACGAAAAAGGAGCGGTGAGCTGAGCACAGATATTGTTTTATATTTTATGATTTGGGGGGAGGGGGAGGAAGAGTAGTCAGGCCGGGAAGAGGGGTACAAGGTACGATTCTTGGCATGGGCCTCTGCCTTGTTACACCTCAGTGAATTCTACACCAACTTTTGGGCCTCTGCTATTTTTCTACGCCAGTTATTGGTCACGTACAATTGATAACGTGACAACTGAAGATAGAGCACGAATACATTTAAAATGGTTGTCCACTCGATGGTCGACAACCACAAGGTTCTCCACCGGAACTCTGAAACTGCGATCAGAAGGAAGTGCTCTGCTGGGGAACTCCTCCATTAAGCAGAGTTTTGCAGGTGTTACATGGATGGCTATTCAATTGCAAGGGGGCTGCAGCACGGGAAACGTATAGCGAGCAGCAGTTTACCCTGGCAATAAAGAAGCTGAACCAGCAGTGATGAGCTGGCGCAGCGAATTCCATAACGCCACCTCTGCATTCATTCATTCTCAGCCCGGATGTGGCGGCCGTCTCACCAGGGGTGATGGGGGTCGCGTGACCTCCATTCTCGAGATCGATGCGGGACCCAGCTCCGGAACCCACATCTAACAGACCTTTATGGCAAATCCTGTGGATGGGAATAACCCTTTAATGACAGCCCTGTATAAATATCCCAGCCATTTAGATGGTAGCTCCGCTAGTTTCATCCTACAGTAAGGAAATCACCCTGGCAATGGTTCTATATCGCGCTGTAATTACAAGTACTGAACAGATGGCCGTCCATCTAGAGATTACGAGACGGGATGTGGAGCCAAAACAATCATGAAAGAAGTGCCAAGTAAATTTTTTTTATTCTTAATTTACATCCAATTATCGAGACAGAAAAAGTACTCGGTGTTTAGACGTGTAGATTGTAATCTCCACGCCGCCTGTGCGGCCCTACAAACGGGTATCTTCTAAGAATATTTACACTGGCGTTACATGGCGACTTCATACACCGTGTTTCTCGGTTGCTAAAATCCAGCAATGTCAGAAGCCAAGGTAAACTTCACTAGACATTTATATTACAGGCTACGTACTCCGTCACAACCATTTTTATGGTTCCAATGTTTCAAACATGAAGCAACTTTGCAAATAGTCCATTAAAAAAGTCTAATCGTTTTGTGTGTACAGCGTCCATGCAGATCTATGTGTCTCTATGTAACAAACCCCTTTGTAGTCTGATCCTGAAGTTATTCTCCCGTCCATCTGACCTCTACTTTTGCTAACGTACATGTGGTTGATAAGAAGAAAGGGACAGATGGAAATATGACTGCAGGTGACTATTAGGGTATGTGCACACACACTAATTACGTCCGTAATTGACGGACGTATTTCGGCCGCAAGTACCGGACCGAACACAGTGCAGGGAGCCGGGCTCCTAGCATCATAGTTATGTACGCTTAGAGTATGGAGTAATACAAAAAAAAAATTATTGCAAAAGTGGACATTCCCTTTACTTTTTTATACCAGTGTAAAAGGGAAAAAATTAGACCCGGATTATATCAATGCTGTACAGTGAAAGTTATGCAATTAGACAGACCAGAGGCCTGGGACTGCACTGTTACGGAGAACTAGGGACCCAAAATGCAGCCGCTCTCCAAAGAGGAGTTAGCTGGATCGTCTCATTCATTTCTGAGGTGAGCGGCTGCAAAGACGCAACCAACTTTCTGACCAAGAACGGGATTTATCCGACAATAGATGATCCTAGAGCTGCCCCCGTCTCCAGACGTGCTATTCTGACATGGTCACATGACATCAAAAATAGGCAACCAAGTACAGCATGAAGTATATCAATGGGGGTCATAATCCTTTAGTGACCACAATACGCCTTTTTACGGTAGTAACTAAGGGGCCTTAGGTTAGGACGGCGCACTAGTCTAAGCGCTACTAGGTGGTCCCGTGCCGGTCAGAACTGGTGCACGCCGATCTAATGACATTCGAGCTCAGCCGGAAAAGGAGGTCCAGGCCATTTAACCACTTCGATGCCACAGTCAAGTCACCTAAGTGGTTAACGGAGGGAGCTCCGTCCAGAGGTGCCAATGGATTGCCCCAACAGCTGGGTCCCTAACAATGGCTTCCAGGTCTGCAATGTACAGAAGGCCCTGCCACTGGCGTGTAATACTGAAAGGCATAACACACTGAAATACAGAAGAATTGCAATCTATTATAGAAGCGACAAGACAATCATATTTTCAAGTCCCCTACTGGGCCAAAAAAAAAAGTAAAATATGTCAAATATTCAAGAAACTGTTTAAAAAAATAAATAAAAAAAAATTTTCTTTTTACTTAGGCCCTGTTCACATGGAAGATTTTGCAGGCAGAAAAAAAATCTGCCTCAAAATTCCTTCGGGAAAAAGCCACTTCGATATCAGCGCCAAAAAACTGAACTGAGCCTTACAAAAGATCTTTATTTTTAAAAAAACAAATAAATAGAAAAATACTACACACCGTTTAAAGAGGAGCTCTCCTGACATGTCTGTTTTAGTCATTTATTGTAATTCCTATTAAAAAAAACAAAAACTATTCTGGTGCAGCTCTTCTTAGAACTGTGCCGTTCCCCTGTTACTCCTCATAGAAATTTATGAATAAATTGACAACTGGGTGATACCAGATGAAGGGTGTGTCCCTACACAGACCGACCATGTCCAATCAGTGCTGACAGTGTCAGTCCGTGTAGGGACACACCCCTTTGAAAAGGGGCAATGGTAACACCCAGTTGCTAATTTATTCATAAGTTTGCAGGAGGAATAACAGGAATGGCAAAACACAGAGTTCTAATAAAAGATGTCAGGAGAGGTGACCGGTCCTGTTTAATTACAAGTTATAACATATTGTATCCACGTCATGGATCAGTCCCCTAAAACGTGGCAGTTCAGTAAAAAAAACAACAAGTTGTGTAACGGACGTACTGAATAAACACAAGCGGCTGGAAGATCAAGGTCAGATGGAAGATCAAGGTCAGGCAGGATTATATATTACACATGCAGATCGAGCGCACCTTTTCCTCTGCGTGAGGATTAACAACTCAAGTATTTTCTTTTGCGATTGATTTTGGGGATATACATACACACACACACACACACAACACATACTGGACAGTTTAACCCCTTAATGACCAGCCTATTTTAAACCTTAATGACCAGGCCATTTTTTACGTTTTTCCATCGTCGCATTCCAAGAGCTATAACTTTTTTATTTTTGCGTCGACATAGCTGTATAAGGTCTTGTTTTTTGCGGGACAAGTTGTATTTTTTAATAGCACCATTTTTAGGTACATATTATTTATTGATTAACTTTTATTCACTTTTTTTTTGGGGGGGGGGGGGAATAGAAAAAACCTGAAATTTCGCCACTCTTTTTCTTGTCTTAAATCTACGCCGTTTACCGTGTAATATAAATAACACAATAACTTTATTCAGCGGGTTGTTACGATTGCAACGATACCAAATTTGTATAGTTTTTGTATGTTTTACTACTTTACACAGTAAACGCTTTTTTTTCAAAATTATTTGTTTTTGTGTCTCCATATTTGAAGAGCCGTAACGTTTTTATTTTTTCACCGATGCGGTTGTATGAGGGCTTTTTTTTTTGCGGGAAGACTTGTAGTTTTTATTGGTACCATTTTGGAGTAGATGCGACTTTTTGATCACTTTTTATCACATTTTTTTAAAGCCAGGATTCACAGAAAACAGCAATTTTTTCATAGTTTTTTATTAAATTTTTTACGGCGTTCACCGTGCGGGTTAAATAATGTAATAGATTTATAGTCGGGGTCGTTACGGACGCGGCGATACCAAATATGTGTAACTTTATTTTGGATTTTTAATAGTAAAGCATTTTGTAAGGGGAAAAGCTGGGTTTTTCAAATGAACTTTATTAAACTTTTTTACTAGTCCCACTAGGGGACTTTAATATGCGATTCTCCGATCGCTATTATAATACACTGCAATACTTTTGTATTGCAGTGTATTACTGCCTGTCCATTTAAAACGGACAGGCATCTGCTAGGTCATGCCTCCGGCATGATCTAGCAGGCATTCGCTCCAGGCAGACCTGGGGGCCTTTATTAGGCCCCCGGCTGCCATTGGAGACACAGACACTAGGCGATCGTATCACCGGGATGAGAGAGAGCTCCCTCCCTCTCTCCAAAACCACTCAGATGCGGTGCACGCTATTGTGCACCGCATCTGAGGGGTTAAACGGGTGAGATCGATACTTATATCGATCTCACCCGGCAGAGCAGGGACGCCCTCCGCAGCCTCTGGCAGCTGAGAGAAGGGAGATTTGACGGCTCCCTGCTCTGTTTACTTTATCCTGATGCAGTGCCGTAAAAAGGCATATGCATCAGAATAAAGCCCGTTAGTGGCCGCCGTTAAAAGGCGTATTGGCGATCACTAACGGGTTAAAGAGGCTCTGTCACCACATTATAAGTGGCCTATCTTGTACATGATGTGATCGGCGCTGTGATTTAGATTACAGCAGTGTTTTTTTATTTAGAAAAACGATCATTTTTGGCGGAGTTATGACCTATATTAGATTTATGCTAATGAGTTTCTCAATGGACAACTGGGCGTGTTTTACTATATGACCAAGTGGGTGTTGTACAGAGGAGTGTATGACGCTGACCAATCAGTGACCAATCAGCGTCATGCACTTCTCCCCATTCATTTACTCTGAAGATAGCGATATATCTATATCGCTATGTGCAGTCACATAAACACACTATAACATTACAGTGTCCTGACAGTGAATAGACATTAATAGACATTACCTCCAGCCAGGAAGTGATGTGTATTCAGAATCCTGACCACTTCTGTAGCGTCTCTGTGATTTACAGCACAGCAGGCGTAGTCTCGTGAGATTACGCTGTAAACTGTCATTCACAGTGAGATCTCGCTGTGCTGTAAATCACAGAGACGTGCAGAGAAGTGTCAGGATTCTGAATACACATCACGTCCTGGCTGGAGGTAATGTATATTCATAGTCAGGACACTGCAGTAATGTTATAGTGTGTGTATGTGGCCGCACATAGCGATATAGCTATATCGCTATCTGCAGTGTAAATGAATGGAGAGAAGTGTATGACGCTGATTGGTCACTGATTGGTTAGCGTCATACACTCCTCTCCACAACTCCCACTTGGTCATATAGTAAAACACGCCCAGTTGTCCATTGAAAAAGTCATTAGAATAAAGCTAATATAGGTCATAACTCCGTCAAAAATTATCGTTTTTTCTGAATAAAAAAACACTGCTGTTCTCTACATTACAGCGCCGATCACATCATGTACAAGATAGGCCACTTATAATGTGGTGACAGAGCCTCTTTAAGGGCTCATGCCCGAAGGCATATTAAGGCTATGTTCACACGGGGTATTTTGCCGAGTTTTTTGACGCGGAAACCGCGTCGCAAAACTCGGCAAAAACGGCCCGAGAACGCCTCCCATTGATTTCAATGGGAGGCGTCGGCGTCTTTTTCCCGCGAGCAGTAAAACTGCCTCGCGGGAAAAAGAAGCGACATGCCCTATCTTCGTGTGCTTCCGCCTCTGACCTCCCATTGACTTCAATGGGAGGCAGGAGAAAGAGTATTTCTCGCTCGCGGCGCTCAATGGCCGCGGGTGAAAAACGGCGCGATAATCGCCGCGAAAATCGGCGTGCAGGGAGAGGAATATCTGCCTCAAAGTTCCAAACGGAATTTTGAGGCAGATATTCCTCCCCCAAAATACTCCGTGTGAACATAGCCTAAAGAGGTTTTCCCAGAATCATAAATTATAACCTATCCACAAGATAGTTATAATTTCCTGATCACCGAGCGCGCCACTTCTGGGACCCCCACCAATTGGGAAGACAGGGGTCCCAAACCCACCGTTCCTCTTCACTGCTCGACCGCACTGACGACGACACTGCGGGTTGCCACTCCATTCAAAGTCTATGACAAAGACGGAAACAACAGAGTATAGCGCTCGGCTGTTTCTGTCAGTCCCATAGACACTAATGTATGCAAATTTGTGGCACGGTCCTCATAGAAGTAGGTCTTCGAACTGCTTATGGGAACAGTAGAGAACGGAGGAATTATCCTAATCTATAATCTGCCAGTCCAACTGGTGCTCTCTCCGTAGCTCTGGCGCTATATGCCATGAAGTCATATTGATACTGGCGCAACGGACTGAAGGCCCAGCAAGATCACATTTTTAAATTCCCAGAAATCTGGATTTTCTCTGCAGCAAACCACAGCCTGTCAACGGAGACGCTGTCACTACATCGTAACATGTCAGTCACTACGGAGGACACGTAAACCGGATCTGCAGGACTGCTGTATACTGCAGAGGGCCCAACCTTTTCAGGCTCGAGGCATCCCTGGAAAAAAAAAAATTCCTCAGGGCACCCCTACCAAAAATTGTTTACAAAAAGACAAAAAACAGCCAAAAACAAACACTACACTCTTTTAGGGTATGTTCACACACTTAACCAAAAACGCCTAAAAATACGGAGCTGATTTCAAGGGAAAACAGCTCCTGATTTTCAGACGTTTTTTTTATTCAAATTCACATTTTTCGCGGCGCTTTAAACGCCCGTTTTTGGAGCCGTTTTTCCATAGAATCTATGAAAAACTGCTCCAAAAACGGCTGCGTAAAAAACGCCCCGTCTGCTTCAGATTTTTTGGGACGTTTAAGGCCCGAAAAATGGCTGAAAACACTCTGTGTGAACATTTGGTGATGTCAATTTATGAAAGAAATTTCAAGGAGGAATAACAGAGGAACGGCACGACGTAGAAATCTAAGAAAAGATGCCCCAGAATGGCTCTTTCATGGGGAATAGTAGAAGTATTTATTAAAACAGACATGTCAGGAGAGGTGAGAGTTCCTCTTTAAATGAAGCGTTCCTTATAGTGTCTAGGTTAATGGAGCGACCAATTCCATAATTATCTAAGGTAGTGAAGGGGTTAATGGTGGTCCCGGGTAGAGAATTGGTTAGTACCTGGCGTCCAGTAGTTTACTTCTCGTCAGCACACTTACGGTTTCAAGAGCCTTTGACACCCATTGAAATCAACTGGCTGGGATTGGAGCCATTTCTTGGAGCCAATTGCGCAGCAGTTTCCGCTTAAAAAAACGGCATGTGCACGAACCCATACATTCTCTCCCCACATTATTTAAGCCTCGACTCCATCAGATGCCGCATATCATACAATGGCCCTCTGGGTTCACACGACCACATTAACGTCCGTAAAGGACGGACGTATTTCGGTTATGTACGACGCTAGGAGTCCCTGCCTCTGCGTGGAACTACTGTCCCGTACTGAAAACATGATTACAGTACGGGACACTTGTCCTGCAACGAGGCAGGGACTCCTAGCGTCGTACATAACTATGATGCTAGGAGCCCGGCTCCCTGCACTGAGTTCGGTCCGGGACTTCCGGCTGAAATACGTCCGTCCATTACGGACGTTAATGTGCTCGTGTGAACCCAGCCTAATTGTCAAGTATGAAAAACGTTGTTATCATAAATCCTTCCATTAAAAACTAAAGGCTCTGTGCACATCACGGATTTGGCCTACGTTTAACGTATACGCTGGAGAGGGGTGCAGGGTCTTCCCATAATCACACACACCTAATAAGTTTGGCACATCTTTGGCTGTCCGTGCAACAGAAATCCACATCTGCGTCTGCTACGAGCACGTATAGATTTGCGCAATAATTTATGCCAGGCCCTGTCGTAAATAACAATAAATCTGCGTCCGAATGCCGGGCCCCTTTGGCTAAACCTCACCCTCTTATCTCACTACTTTTGGAAAGTGGTGAAAAAAGTTGCATATTTTAGCGCAACTATTTGCGAATTTTTTTTAGGCCAGAAAACTGAAATAAACTTTTGGATAATTGCCGATTGTTGGAATAGGCAGAAAGATTACGCCATCTATAGTGGACAGTAAGTCCTCCATATTGCTCTACATGTAAATAGCAGGACAATCTTACACTGTGCGGATCACAATGACAGGTGGTGACAGTCAGACATCTCTCCATTTATGCCCAGTCTGTATAATAATAATACATCTATGTGAGGTAATGACTTCTACAAGATCAGAACGATCAGATCGTTGTCAGATTGTATTAGATCAGATCGCGTGTAGATTCGCAATATCCCCCGTGGCATTCCGGAACACGACAAACACGCGGACTCTCATAACACAATGCAACAGTGCAAGCCCAGCAAATAACGGAGAATCCCACCAGCCCCTGACACCTACGGCACCCGAGTCAGCTGTCACACTCACCCCTAGACAGGAGCCCTTGAAACCGCCACATTACTACCACCGTCCCGATCACAGGACTTCAGACGCTACTACGCACGCGCATGCTGTCGAGTTGCCTGTAATAGAGTTCAGAAAGCTAGTATAGAATGTCTTCAATGTCCCTGAAAATAGGCGGGACCGGAGGACTAAAAGAAGTGTTGGATTTTGGATGCGTTGGAGGCCATATTTGAGTCTGGCAGTGTAATTTTTCATTTGTAAAATCTTGTAAAATTGATAAATAACATCTGAGTAATACCGTATCTTCATGTTGTTGTATTTCCCGTATAAAATACCTTGTCAGTAAATTTAAGTTAGATGAATTAGGCAAGATTTGGTTTTATGCATGAAAACGGTGCTTACTAAAATGTCAATGTTACCCATAGCGACTATTTTTTTATTTTTTTCTTCAGAGCAAAAATGAAAGACTATCTGGTTGCTATGGGTAACTGATCTCCACTGAACATGTTTACAAGCTATATGTAAGGCTCTGTTCACACTACTGCTTTTCCCGTTCTGTCAGGGGCTCTGATATTTTTGCAGGTCCTGCAGCACTATTCTTGATGTAAAAGATACTAGAACCCACAGAGAAATTAGTGTGACAATTGTAGTATTACATGGGACACTAGAGTGAAAAGAGTCACCTCCCATGTGACAAGTATAACCAAATTATCATATTTAGAAAAATGCTCAAAATCACACTGTAGTGATCAGCATCATAGCGCCTATTAGATCAGTTATGAGATAGGGAATTAATAAACTAGTGACAGACCCTCTTTAAGGGTATGTTCACACGCTGTGTTTTGAGGCGTTTATCGTGTTAAACGCCTCAAAACACCTGACAAAACGGAAGCTGAACGCCTCCAAACATCTGCCCATTGATTGCCATGGGAAAAACGGACACTTCTTGAGTCGGTTTTGGAGCCGTTTTACATTGTGTCAATAGAAAAACAACTCCAAGAAACGGATCAAAAAACGTTTGATGTTTTAAAAACGGCTGAAAAATCAGAGACTGTTTTCCCTTGAAAACAGCTCCGTATTTTACAGACGTTTTTACTTTAGCGTGTGAACATAGCCTCAGGGTGTATTCACATGTGCAGGTTTTTGTATGCAAGTTTTTGAAGCCAATCTAGGAGTGGATTCAAATAAGAAAAGTAGTATCTGTCCTAATACTTTCTCTCCTTTTAAAATCCACACCTGGTTTTGGCTTTAAAAACTGCATTAAAAAACATGAAAAAAACACTGTGTGTGAATACATCCTTAATGTTGTAGAGTTTTTAATTGTAATAATGACAAGCTATTGAGACCTCTTAGTTCGATAAAACCAATTGCCTTTAGACGAATGGGCACAGTTTTGCCCATTTTCTAAACAAAATTTCAATGTAAAACCCCAACAGATGCCACTTGTCTTTGCCTATTGCATTTCTATAAATCTCTTAGATATTTGAATTGAATGTTGTATACACACCCAGTATGACCTGGAATAAGCTGCAATGACAAAACCCAGGGTTGGGCTAGATACTGGCGTGCTGTGTCGTGCTGGATACTGGCGTGCCGTGTTAGGCTGGATACTGGCGTGCCGTGTTGGGCTGGATACTGGCGTGCCGTGTCGGGCTGGATACTGGCGTGTCGTGCTGGATACTGGCGTGTCGTGTCGGGCTGGATACTGGCGTGCCGTGTCGGGCTGGATACTGGCGTGCCGTGTCGAGCTGGATACTGGCGTGTCGTGTCGTGCTGGATACTGGCGTGTCGTGTCGGGCTGGATACTGTCGTGCCGTTTCGGGCTGGAAACTGGCGTGCCGTGTCGGGCTGGATACTGGCGTGCCGTGTCGGGCTGGATACTGGCGTGCCGTGTCGGGCTGGATACTGGCGTGCCGTCTCTGGGGAAGCCCTGACGTCACTGTCCATATATGGACAGTGATGTCAGGAGGAGAGAAGGAGTCCCAGGCAAAGCGCTAGCAGCGCTCTGCTCAGGACTTTGACAAAAAAAACAAATTTTGACCCTGGGTAGTCAGCAGGTACATTACATAAAGTCAATAGAAGGAATGCCTGCAGGCAGACAGAACCCTTTTTCCTGACCACCCAAAAGTTAATAGAGAGTAAATTTTTATTTTCAAATTTTATTAAGCTACGTATAGCAAGGAACAGACCACATATAACAGTTTAAAATTATCACTGCCAAAGACTGAAGTTATAATAAGGGTAACCAGCTGGAGGAGCCAGCAAGGTATTAACAACCAAGAGTAAATGCCGGCTGACAGTCAGTCAGGAGGCAGCAAGCCACACTTCAAGTAGGGCAATAAATTCGGTTAGGCAGGAATTAAAAACACTTAGAGCCCCCCCGACATGTTTCGCTAACTTGTAGCGTCCTCAGGTGTACACAGGGCTAATGGCGGCGCGGCAATAAACTACTCCTCTTAAAGGAGTGTGAAGTGACGTGTATGGGAGGTGGGAGTGAGAGCAGACAACCAACCGGGCGAAGCAGGACATAACAGGCGCTGGAGAGGAGGACACAGCCAATGATCGGCCATGTATCAAAGAGCCGATAGTAGATGTCAAAGCGGCGCAGGCGCACATCTGAAACTGCAAAGACTGTCAGAATGTGGGCGCCTGCGCAGTAACGCAAGGAAAGAACTCAGAGCAATTCCGAGTAGGGAGAGAAAGTGACAGATCGGCGCAGGCGCAGTAGAAGTCCCTCTGGACTTAGTGTAGAAAGTGATGCCAAGCTTGACACCAAGATCGACACAAGGCAAAGTGCCTGCATCTGCACAGTAGGGCAAAATTAGGACTTAGAGAGTACATCGAGTAGAGGGAGGACACAGAAACTCGGCGCAAGCGCCGTTGGTGTCCCCCTGGACTCGGTGCAGGGATTGATGTGCATCCCCCGTCAGTGTGTGACAGCGGACGCACAGCCAATTCCTCGATAGCTATTGAGAGCAAAGTGCCTGAGCTATGAGAACAGGAACGAACCCAGACCACAGGGACAAAACCAAATATGCACAAAATGCAGAGACTGTCATAATGTAAGCACCTGCGCAGTAGCGCAGGGAAAGAACTCAGAGCAGTGCCGAGTAGGGAGAGAAAGTGACAGATCGGCGCAGGCGCAATAGAAGTCCATCTGGACTTAGTGCATAAAGTGATGTCAAGCTTGACATCAAGATCAATTCAAGGCAAAGTGCCTGCATCTGCACAATAGGGCAAGATTAGAACTTAGAGAGTACACCGAGTACAGGGAGGACACAGATGCTCGGCGAAAGCGCCGTAGGTGTCCCCCTGGACTCAGTGCAGGGATTGAGGTGCATCCCCCGTCAGTGTGTGACAACGGACGCACAGCCAATCTCTCGGTAGCTATTGGGAACAAAGTGCCTGAGCCATGAGAACAGGAATGAACCCAGACTACAGGGACAATACCAAATATGCACAAACATTGTTGGTGTCCCTCCACATCCAGCACAAAAAGCACAACATCAGCCCCCCACTCTGGTAAGGTAGTAAATGCCTGCATACATGGCCCAGATATAAAGCCGCACACAGAAAACCCCCCCAATTTCCACCAGTACAACACTACAAAAGGAATTTATTACAATGCAACAGATAATAAAAGCCGCCATATTAAAGAAGTATACATGGTCAAATATTGAGATAGTGATTCAAATAAACAATATATCAGAACACAGCCGCTCCGTTAAGAGGGGCCAGATAGGTATATATAAAGCGATTAAAAATGCCAGAAACCAACACATTATGCATTGTTGAAGTGGAGAATAGAGACGTCCGTACGGAATGCAGGGAAAGGGGACAGCAAGATCACAAAAAAGCACTGTATGTGAATCCTTCGTTAAGCCCCTGAGGAGTCATAGAGCCAAGGCGGTGGATCCATCGTGCTTCCTCCTGTAGGAGCCTACGATCTAAGTTACCAGCCCTAGGTCCCAACCTTAGCTGTACAATGGCCCAAAATTGGAGCGACTTGGGGCTGTCGGGATGAAACCTATGCATGTGTCTGGAGAGGGTGGTATCCTCCTTAAGGTTTATGGTACTGAGATGTCTAGACACTCTCCTCCTCAATTCCTGCAGAGTCTTACCCACATATAGCTTCGGGCAAGGACATCTGGCTAGATACACAATGCTACTACTTTGACAGTTGAGAAACTGCTTAATGTTGTACGACCTCCCATCCACGGGATTAGTGAAGCTCTTTACCCTGGGCATCAGAGGGCAAAAAGAGCACCTACCACAGGGATGAAAACCCGTGACAGGTGATTTCAACCAAGTGGATGAAGTATTGGAAGAGGTTGATGAATAGTGGCTGTGTACCAGAAGGTCACGTAGATTCTTCCCTCTACGGTAGGTGATAGCAGGGTTGGCAGGAATGACATCTTTTAAATCCGGGTCAGCAGTGAGGATGGACCAGTGTCTTTTCAACACCCCAACCACCTGGGAGGAACACACATCAAAGGTGCCAATGCAACGGATGGCAGTAGACGATGTTGGCAATGCAGATTCGGTACCTCTGTCAGAGAGTAAGTCAGATCTATGAGACGCCCTAGCTCTAGCATAGGCCCTATGTAGCCATTTCTTGGGATACCCTCGTGCCTGAAATTTTTGATAGAGTCTGTCGCACTCTCTCTGAAAGGATAGCTCATCAGAGCAATTACGCTTGGCACGCAGGTATTGACCAATAGGTATCCCTCTTTTAAGGGCAGGAGGGTGATGGCTATCCCAGTGCAGGAAACTATTAGTAGCTGTGGCTTTACGGAATATATCCGTTTGGACACCCCCACCAGGGTCCAAAGAGATCTTAAGGTCGAGAAAATCAATCACCCGATCATTTATATCGTAGGTGAATTTCATGCCGATAGAATTGTTGTTGAGCATAGACATGAAGTCAGTAAAGGTGTTGACATCCCCATCCCACAGGATGAGAATGTCGTCAATATATCTACCCCAGAAGGAGATATGTGATGTGAAAGAAAGAAGGTCGTCAGAAAAAACGATAGTGTCTTCCCACCAACCAAGAAATAGGTTGGCGTAAGTAGGTGCACAAACAGTGCCCATGGCTGTGCCTTTTATCTGATGATAATATTTGGCATCAAAAGTGAAAAAATTATGAGTGAGTAGAAAGCGTAATAGTGACAAAACAAAATTATTATGTCGCTAGAATTGGGTACCTTTTGTGCTCAAAAAATATTTAACTGCTGTGAGACCTAAATCATGTTGAATGTTGGTGTATAATGACTCCACGTCTATGCTCGCCAACATGGTAGTAGAAGTGACATTGATCTCTTGGATCCTGGTGACGGTGTCCTTGGTGTCCTTAAGGTAAGATGACAGGGCAGAGACAAAGGGGGACAAAATCTCATCTACATAAAGGCTTATCCCTTGTGTAAGGTTGTCATTACCCGACACTATGGGTCTGCCTGGGATAGGGCGTTTATTTTTATGAACCTTTGGAAGTGCATAAAAGGTTGCTAGAGTGGGAGTAGGATTATATAGACGTTTGAATTCGTCCAAGGTAATAAGGTCACTACTTTTAGCATCAATAAGAAGATCATATAACTCCGACAGGTATCCGACAGTAGGGTTGCTTTTTAGAATAACATAAGTTGCAGGATCGTCCAATAACCTATGGACCATATCAACATAATCTACACGGTCCATGATTACAATATTGCCACCCTTATCGGAAGGTTTAAGTACCAAATCTGCATTGCCACATAGATCATCCAGCGCCAACCTCTCATCACTGTTAAGATTACCAAAGGATATAGATCTATCACCTCTCAACTTCTTAAGATCTTTACAGACCATTTTTACAAACACATCGATATGTCCGTACTGGGAAAAGGGGGGGAGTGAGCTTGGACCTAGGGCGCAACGAGGAAAAGGGACCCACCGCTTCAGTGGCTCCAAATTGGTTCTCATGAAGGAGGCTCTCAAGAGCCCTCAGGGTATTTTGTTCCTGACGATCCTGACGAATTCCATCCTGTATACAGCCCCTAAAATGTTTATGTAGGGCCAGTTTTCTGGCAAAGAGGTTTATATCTTTTGCCCATGTGAATTCATCGAAAGGAGGTGCAGGGGTATATGAGAGTCCCTTTTGCAGCAGAGTCAACTGATAAGGGTTCAGTATATGTGAAGATAGATTAAATATCTGCATATCGTCACAGCCAGTGACTGGTATACTTGATGTTATTGCTTTAGCCCCCAGTGCAGATTGGGTGGTCCTAAAAAAGGAAATGTGGTGGAAGGCCCCATAGTAGTGTTGGTAGTGCCGTTCCCGCCATTCGGAGCCATACCTGGAGTGGGTAAATGGGAATTGCCCACCATGCTTGTGGCATTTTGGGCATAGGTTGGAACAGGTATAGATAAGATAGATGACGAGTGAGAGACAGCAGGTGGACATGGTCTATTTCTGCTCAGGAATTCCGTAGGGGGCTGTTTTGGTAGGGTAGGTGTTCTCTTTGAAAAGCCAGGTTTAATATTCCTGACCTTTCGCTTAGTGCCTAATCTAGGGCTGTCAATGGTAGGTATAGACAGTTCAGTACCAGAGGTATCTGACTCAGAAAAGTCAGTATATACAGTGGTCCGTTTAGGGATAGGGACAAAGCGTGTTTTATAGGTATATATTTGCCCTATATCAAAATCCCTCCGGTCACGGATATATTTCCGATGTTTTCGTTCCTTAATTTCCCCCTGTAATTTCTCGATGTTTTTTTGCAATTTGGCCTCTAAGATACCAAATTCAGGACAGGACTGAAAAACTTGTATATCCGCTATTTCCTTCTCAAGCTGAGCGCCAATTTTACTGTGACTCTGTTTTTCAAATTCTAACAGGTAGTGAAGCATCTGCAAAGAGCTTTCAGTAAGAAGGTCCTCCCACCCCTTCGTAAAAACAGTATTATCACGGTATGAATTAGGAGTAATATTGATTCTTAAACCCCTATAGACAATTTTCTGTTGTACATAAGTCTCAAGACTGGCTATCTCCCAGCATGATCGTACAAATTTTTGATAGGTTTTCTGCAAATCCCTGAACGCCGTATGGACGTCAAATTGGTGTAATGGAATATTATCGGTAGAAAAGACATATGCCACCTCGGCGGACAAAGTCTCTATACTAGGCTTCTTAGACAAAAAACCAGCCATACCAATAGATAGAAAGAAAGTAAAAGTAGTGACCTTATTACCTTGGACGAATTCAAACGTCTTTATAATCCTACTCCCACTCTAGCAACCTTTTATGCACTTCCAAAGGTTCATAAAAATAAACGCCCTATCCCAGGCAGACCCATAGTGTCGGGTAATGACAACCTTACACAAGGGATAAGCCTTTATGTAGATGAGATTTTGTCCCCCTTTGTCTCTGCCCTGTCATCCCACCTTAAGGACACCAAGGACACCGTCACCAGGATCCAAGAGATCAATGTCACTTCTACTACCATGTTGGCGAGCATAGACGTGGAGTCATTATACACCAACATTCAACATGATTTAGGTCTCACAGCAGTTAAATATTTTTTGAGCACAAAAGGTACCCAATTCCAGCGACATAATAATTTTGTTTTGTCACTATTACGCTTTCTACTCACTCATAATTTTTTCACTTTTGATGCCAAATATTATCATCAGATAAAAGGCACAGCCATGGGCACTGTTTGTGCACCTACTTACGCCAACCTATTTCTTGGTTGGTGGGAAGACACTATCGTTTTTTCTGACGACCTTCTTTCTTTCACGTCACATATCTCCTTCTGGGGTAGATATATTGACGACATTCTCATCCTGTGGGATGGGGATGTCAACACCTTTACTGACTTCATGTCTATGCTCAACAACAATTCTATCGGCATGAAATTCACCTACGATATAAATGATCGGGTGATTGATTTTCTCGACCTTAAGATCTCTTTGGACCCTGGTGGGGGTGTCCAAACTGATATATTCCGTAAAGCCACAGCTACTAATAGTTTCCTGCACTGGGATAGCCATCACCCTCCTGCCCTTAAAAGAGGGATACCTATTGGTCAATACCTGCGTGCCAAGCGTAATTGCTCTGATGAGCTATCCTTTCAGAGAGAGTGCGACAGACTCTATCAAAAATTTCAGGCACGAGGGTATCCCAAGAAATGGCTACATAGGGCCTATGCTAGAGCTAGGGCGTCTCATAGATCTGACTTACTCTCTGACAGAGGTACCGAATCTGCATTGCCAACATCGTCTACTGCCATCCGTTGCATTGGCACCTTTGATGTGTGTTCCTCCCAGGTGGTTGGGGTGTTGAAAAGACACTGGTCCATCCTCACTGCTGACCCGGATTTAAAAGATGTCATTCCTGCCAACCCTGCTATCACCTACCGTAGAGGGAAGAATCTACGTGACCTTCTGGTACACAGCCACTATTCATCAACCTCTTCCAATACTTCATCCACTTGGTTGAAATCACCTGTCACGGGTTTTCATCCCTGTGGTAGGTGCTCTTTTTGCCCTCTGATGCCCAGGGTAAAGAGCTTCACTAATCCCGTGGATGGGAGGTCGTACAACATTAAGCAGTTTCTCAACTGTCAAAGTAGTGGCGTTGTGTATCTAGCCAGATGTCCTTGCCCGAAGCTATATGTGGGTAAGACTCTGCAGGAATTGAGGAGGAGAGTGTCTAGACATCTCAGTACCATAAACCTTAAGGAGGATACCACCCTCTCCAGACACATGCATAGGTTTCATCCCGATAGCCCCAAGTCGCTCCAATTTTGGGCCATTGTACAGCTAAGGTTGGGACCTAGGGCTGGTAACTTAGATCGTAGGCTCCTACAGGAGGAAGCACGATGGATCCACCGCCTTGGCTCTATGACTCCTCAGGGGCTTAACGAAGGATTCACATACAGTGCTTTTTTGTGATCTTGCTGTCCCCTTTCCCTGCATTCCGTACGGACGTCTCTATTCTCCACTTCAACAATGCATAATGTGTTGGTTTCTGGCATTTTTAATCGCTTTATATATACCTATCTGGCCCCTCTTAACGGAGCGGCTGTGTTCTGATATATTGTTTATTTGAATCACTATCTCAATATTTGACCATGTATACTTCTTTAATATGGCGGCTTTTATTATCTGTTGTATTGTAATAAATTCCTTTTGTAATGTTGTACTGGTGGAAATTGGGGGGGTTTTCTGTGTGCGGCTTTATATCTGGGCCATGTATGCAGGCATTTACTACCTTACCAGAGTGGGGGGCTGATGTTGTGCTTTTTGTGCTGGATGTGGAGGGACACCAACAATGTTTGTGCATATTTGGTATTGTCCCTGTAGTCTGGGTTCATTCCTGTTCTCATGGCTCAGGCGCTTTGTTCCCAATAGCTACCGAGAGATTGGCTGTGCGTCCGTTGTCACACACTGACGGGGGATGCACCTCAATCCCTGCACTGAGTCCAGGGGGACACCTACGGCGCTTTCGCCGAGCATCTGTGTCCTCCCTGTACTCGGTGTACTCTCTAAGTTCTAATCTTGCCCTATTGTGCAGATGCAGGCACTTTGCCTTGAATTGATCTTGATGTCAAGCTTGACATCACTTTATGCACTAAGTCCAGATGGACTTCTATTGCGCCTGCGCCGATCTGTCACTTTCTCTCCCTACTCGGCACTGCTCTGAGTTCTTTCCCTGCGCTACTGCGCAGGTGCTTACATTATGACAGTCTCTGCATTTTGTGCATATTTGGTTTTGTCCCTGTGGTCTGGGTTCGTTCCTGTTCTCATAGCTCAGGCACTTTGCTCTCAATAGCTATCGAGGAATTGGCTGTGCGTCCGCTGTCACACACTGATGGGGGATGCACATCAATCCCTGCACCGAGTCCAGGGGGACACCAACGGCGCTTGCGCCGAGTTTCTGTGTCCTCCCTAAGTCCTAATTTTGCCCTACTGCGCAGATGCAGGCACTTTGCCTTGTGTCGATCTTGGTGTCAAGCTTGGCATCACTTTCTACACTAAGTCCAGAGGGACTTCTACTGCGCCTGCGCCGATCTGTCACTTTCTCTCCCTACTCGGAATTGCTCTGAGTTCTTTCCTTGCGTTACTGCGCAGGCGCCCACATTCTGACAGTCTTTGCAGTTTCAGATGTGCGCCTGCGCCGCTTTGACATCTACTATCGGCTCTTTGATACATGGCCGATCATTGGCTGTGTCCTCCTCTCCAGCGCCTGTTATGTCCTGCTTCGCCCCATTGGTTGTCTGCTCTCACTCCCACCTCCCATCCACGTCACTTCACACTCCTTTAAGAGGAGTAGTTTATTGCCGCGCCGCCATTAGCCCTGTGTACCCCTGAGGATGCTACAAGTTAGCGAAACATGTCGGGGGGGGGGCTCTAAGTGTTTTTAATTCCTGCCTAACCGAATTTATTGCCCTACTTGAAGTGTGGCTTGCTGCCTCCTGACTGACTGTCAGCCGGCATTTACTCTTGGTTGTTAATACCTTGCTGGCTCCTCCAGCTGGTTACCCTTATTATAACTTCGGTCTTTGGCAGTGATAATTTTAAACTGTTATATGTGGTCTGTTCCTTGCTATACGTAGCTTAATAAAATGTGAAAATAAAAATTTACTCTCTATTAACTTTTGGGTGGTCAGGAAAAAGGGTTCTGTCTGCCTGCAGGCATTCCTTCTATTGACTGCTCAGGACTTTGGCTCTGGGGTTTCCCCTGACATCACCAGCCGTATATGGACAGTGATGTCACGGGGTTCCCCAGAACCGGAGTACTGGAGTAGAGACTTTACTAGCGCTCTGCCCGGGACTTCAGGCTCTGCTCCGGGACTCCGTCTCTGGGGAAGCCCCTGTCATCACTGTCCATATATGGACAGCGAAGTAAGAAGCAGAGCTGGAGTACCAGGCAGAGTGCTCTGCCCAGGAGAACACTGTCCATATATGGACAGTGACATCAGGGGCTTCTCCTGAAGCGGAATCCCCAGCCAGAGCGTCGGCAATGCGCTACCTACAGGGAGGTGGACTGTGTGGCACTACCAGGGAGGGGGGCTGTGTGGCACTTCCAGAGAGGGGGGCTGTGTAGCACTACCTGTTAGGGGGGTCTGTGTATAACTACCTGGGAGGGGGCTGTATGGCACTATCTGGGAGGGGGGGCTGTGTGGCACTACCTGGGAGGGGGCTGTGTTGCACTACCTGGGAGGGGGGGCTGTGTAGCACTACCTGTTAGGGGGGTCTGTGTATAACTACCTGGGAGGGGGCTGTATGGCACTACCTGGGAGGGGGGCTGTGTGGCACTACCAGGGAGACGGGCTTTGAGGCACTAACTGGGGGGGGGGCTGTGTGGCACTACCTGGGAGGGGGGGAGCTGTGTGGCACTACCTAGGAGGGGGGCTGTGTGGCACTATCTACAGAGAGCACTCAATTTATGGGGGTACAAACTGGGGGCCTAACTTCTATATGAGAGCATAAATAGGACCTAACATCTACATGGGGGCATATAGTAACGTTTTCTGCCATTTTACTGCCGCCGTGAGTTCTCACGCAAAGGGGCCTACTAAGTCTGTGTTGCCCAAGGGCCCACATAAACCTGGAGCCGGCCCTGTGTAGAAGGCTCAGACTCCCTTTGAATTCAGATTCACACATTTTACGCACGTAGCAGTTCCGTGTGGCATAAGTATTTGGTGCGTGCCTGCGTGATTTTCGCGCATATGGCATCGTTATGACACTGTTTTTATGTTTACAAACATAAAAGCAGGAGGTGCTTTTATTTTTTCATTCATTTATTTTACAACTGTAGCGCGAATCACGCGCGGCACACGGAAATGTTTCCATGTGCCGTGCGCGATTTTCACGCACCCATTGACTTCAATGGGTGAGTGCTGCGCGAAAAACGGCCAAGTATAGGACATGTCGTGAGTTTTACGCAGCGGACACACGCTGCGTGAAAATCACGTACAGTCTGAACGTCCCCATTGCCTAACATAGGTCCATGCAACGCGTGTGTCACGGACGTAAAATACGTTAGTGTGAATAAGGCCTTACTTGGTTGTTGCAATTGCTGTTGAGCAATAAATTGATAAGCTTTTTTCTCCCTGAATTCCTGTAGGTCTCTCTGAAACTGAAAATGTTTACGTTCCTTAATACGATTGGTAAATCTCTCTAACGCCTGCTGTAATGCTTTATCCTTCTTATCAAAACCCGGCGTATCTACCAAGGTTCAATGGTCGGAACGAGAGGGGAGGAGTATTATCTTTATTAACTCTCATTCCCAACTACAGCGTGCCGCTGATATCAAGTGCGAGGACGCTATGGTGCATAAGAAATAACGCATACGAATTATCACTGACATGATGGTCAGCACATTCGTACTTTGAACAGACCCCTGATGATATATAATATAGAAACGAGTAGGGTCAGGATAGTGGGGGAATAAGTGTAGGTGACGGCGTACTGTGATCATATAACCAAGTGCCTTGGATACTCAGGGAATGCCCTGTCTGTCCTTTTAGGTCCGGTTTATTGGTCCGCTGTAGCAACATTGTCAAACACGTTTTACCCCGAGTATCATTAGAAGTATTTTCACCCTAGAGTTCTTAAAGAGCTTAGTTCAGTTATTTCTGTCCCCCTCTTCATAATATTTAGAGAGTCTCTCATGAGTGGTATAGTGCCAAGGGACTGGCGCAGGGCAAATGTGGTGCCTATTTTCAAAAAGGGCTCTAGGTCTTCGCCGGGTAATTATAGACCAGTAAGCTTAACATCCATCGTGGGGAAAATGTTTGAGGGGCTATTGAGGGACTATATACAGAATTATGTGGCAATAAATAGTATTATAAGTGACAGCCAGCATGGTTTTACAAAGGACAGAAGCTGTCAAACCAACCTGATTTGTTTTTATGAAGAGGTAAGCAGAAGCCTAGACAGAGGGGCCGCTGTGGATATAGTGTTTTTGGACTTTGCAAAGGCATTTGACACTGTCCCTCATAGACATCTAATGGGTAAATTAAGGACTATAGGTTTAGAAAGTATAGTTTGTAATTGGATTGAGAATTGGCTCAAGGACCATATCCAGAGAGTTGTGGTCAATGATTCCTACTCTGAATGGTCCCCAGTTATAAGTGGTGTACCCCAGGGTTCAGTGCTGGGACCACTATTATTCAACTTATTTATTAATGATATAGAGGATGGGATTAATGGCACTATTTCTATTTTTGCAGATGACACCAAGCTATGCAATATAGTTCAGACTATGGAAGATGTTTGTGAATTGCAGGCAGATTTAAACAAACTAAGTGTTTGGGCGTCCACTTGGCAAATTAAGTTTAATGTAGATAAATGTAAAGTTATGCATCTGGGTACGAAAAACCTGCATGCATCATATGTCCTAGGGGGAGCAACACTGGGGGAGTCAATTGTTGAGAAGGATCTGGGTGTACTTGTAAATCATAAACTAAATTTCAGCATGCAGTGTCAATCAGCTGCTTCAAAGGCCAGCAAAATATTGTCGTGTATCAAAAGAGGCATGGACTCGCGGGACAGGGATGTAATATTACCACTTTACAAAGCATTAGTGAGGCCTCATCTAGAATATGCAGTGCAGTTCTGGGCTCCAGTTCATAGAAAGGATGCCCTGGAGTTGGAAAAAATACAAAGAAGAGCAACGAAGCTAATAAGGGGCATGGAGAATCTAAGTTATGAGGAAAGATTAAAAGAACTAAACCTATTTAGCCTTGAGAAAAGACGACTAAGGGGGGACATGATTAACTTATATAAATATATGAATGGCGCATACAAAAAATATGGTGAAATCCTGTTCCATGTAAAACCCCCTCAAAAAACAAGGGGGCACTCCCTCCGTCTGGAGAAAAAAGGTTCAACCTGCAGAGGCGACAAGGCTTCTTTACTGTGAGAACTGTGAATCTATGGAATAGCCTACCGCAGGAGCTGGTCGCAGCAGGGACAGTAGATGGCTTTAAAAAAGGCTTAGATAATTTCCTAGAACAAAAAAATCTTAACTGCTATGTGTAGAAATTTTTTACTTCCCCTTTCCCATCCCACTTCCCCTTTCCCATCCCTTGGTTGAACTTGATGGACATGTGTCTTTTTTCAACCGTACAAACTATGTAACCCCTAGGATTCACAACTGGATCAGCTGATGAACTGAGATCTTTTTCTTGTAATATTTTTGAGCACATTGGCTTATGACGGAGGTGATTGTACCCCTGTTTTTAACAAGATATTCCATAAAAATTAGTTTTACTCCTAGTCACTATCAGTGAATTGTAATAATTCAATTGTGGGAGCACAAGAATTAAAAATAAAATAAAATACAGTGAAGTGCTGCTCCATGTATCCTAGAGAAACCCCCGTGAGACTAACTATATCGGGAGTAGGACTACAGAGCCCAGCTGACCTTTGATCTGGATCGACACCTACTGTTTATTGTCTACTACCCGGTGTGGAAGGCAGAAGTCACCTCTTTCAAAGGTGTGAACGGACTTGGCATGATGGACTGTTTCTAAACAGTAAAATCTAATTTAGTTTTCTCCTTTTTGTTACTTCATTGATGTCATCTACAAAGTATTTACCGCACATCAATTTCTTATACCCATTATTACTGTATATACAGATACGACTTGACAAAGGTCTAAGGACCAAAGCGTTGCTTGCTATATCTGGATGTAATGATTTGTGAAATCCAACAATTGGAGCGCGTACATGCATAGTTCTGTTTTTCACGTGCTGTGTGAAATAAAAATAATTGCATCATTACCTATAAGTGTGTGCTGTGATTACTTGTCTTGGAAAGTCATAAGTAAGACTGTGTTCACATATATGTCGTGGCTTTCATTCAGCCATTCAAAAGCCACGACAATGTGCCCGATCCATCATGCACCGGATCCCCATTGACTCATAATGGGATCCGTCGGGGTTCCATTATGGTTTCCATTGTTTTGACAGTGAGTAGCGATGTCTGCTGTTCTCTTCTTGCAGTCAAATTTGACAGACCTGCTTTAAAGGGATCCTCCATCGGCTGTAAGAACAATGCCTAAGATAATTAAAGAGGTTTTTCCGGTAATCATTATTTATCACCTAACCACAGGATACGTGATAAGCATCTGATCAGTGGGGGTTTGACTGCGGGGACCCCCACTGATCACGAGAATGGGCTTACCTTGCTGTTCGGTAGTGCGCAACCGCTCGTTCATCGGCTGATTGGATCGTTTATGCAGCATGAAATATTATCGTTGTCGGCAGCACTCCTTCAGTTCTCCTGATACGTCTGTTTTAGTGAATATTTGTCTTCATCATAAAATCACAATTCTGCAGCATCTTTTCTTAGAACTCTGCGATGTGCTGTTCCTCCGTTATTCCTGCTAGAAATTTATGAATGACTTGACAACTGTGTTTTACCATTTTGCTTGTCAAAGGGCTGTGTCCCTACACAGTCTTACTCTATCAACACTGATTGGACGTTGTCAGAATATGTAGGGACTCACCTCTAACTGGTCACCCTCAATTATCAATTTATTCATAAATTTGTAGGAGGAATAACAGAGGAATGGTACAACGCAGAGCACTGAGAAAAGATGCGCCAGAATTGTTATTTTATGAGGAATACTAGTATTCACTAAAACAGACATGTCAAAGGATACTGCAAATGCAGTACATGGTCAATAACTAGCCTGGGTCAGAACAGAGAGGTACAATGGCCAAAATACAGAACAGGGGGGCACATAGCTACTAATTAAAACAGACACATCAACTCGGAAGTGGAAGGACCAATCACACGTTGCCTATTAGTAATGATTAATATGCCCCCTTCACCTTATCATGGATACATCTATATATATTTTATTGTAGATAAATCACTATGTTTTTGCATTCACAAGTTATTGCTTGAAAACCTTTACAGCCTTTAAAATTCACTTGATAATTACATCTTGCAATCACAATTGATATTGGCCTTTTGCGCAAAACCTCTGATCTGTGTTTTATTTTAATTAAATCTATGGACCAGGGACAGAAAATGACATCAATTCTGTCTCCCACCAGTGGCGGATTATCATATGGGCGTTTCGGGCGGCCGCCCGGGGCCCGAGGCTTCCAGGGGGCCCATGGCAGCCCGAAACGCACATTATCTCGTAAATCTATTCAGCGCGCTAGCGCTACTAACGGCCGAAGATGGGGAGGAGCTTGGAATTCGCCGGGATCCAGGGGTAGGACACGCCTCCCTGACAGTGCGGGCCGCCGCCATTGAGTAACAGAACAGCGACGGACGGCTGTTCTGTTACTCCAAAGCAGCAAGAGAAGAGCCGGCGGGCGGTCACCGGCGCTGAGGTCAGTACAGGATTATCCTCCTGCCCAACTGGTTCCCGACCGCTGGCTGTATTTTTACGGCCAGCGGTCAGGGACGGGTGCTTAAAACCCGAGCCATAGACTTTCTACGGCTCGGGTTTTAACTTGCTGCCCGCGCGATCGGGCAGCTGAATGTCGGGTCTCCGGCTGTCAGTGACTGCCGGGGACCCTGAGGAGAAGACAGAAGCAGCTTTCGCTGCTTCTGTCTTCTCCGATGTCTTCTTACACAGCGTTCAATGAACGCTGTGTACAGGAATAGAGACAGCAGCAGCGGCGCTGTCTCTATTCCTCCCGGTGATCATGTGACAGGTCACATGATCGCCGGGTGCCGTTAGTGGCAGACTGCTGCTGGGTCTTACTAGACCCAGCACAGCCCTATTAGTGACAATCGTCACTGTGAGAGGGCTGATTTCCCCTGTAACTGGGGCTGCTGTGCAGCTCCAGTTACAGTGGAAAAACATGGTGTAAAACAAAGAGAAAGTAGATATAAAGTTCCCCAAAGGTCTTTTTTGACCTTTGAGGATCAGAACATAGTAATAAAAAATAGTAAAGTGCAAAAAAAATAAATAATAATAAATACACATAAAATACCCACCCCAAAAAAAACGTTCCCCCCCCCCGCCAATCATTGTTGTAACGCTAGCGCTGACCCAATTACCCTAATATAGACATGTAATATATTAAAATTTACGGTAGACAATGACGATCACAGATAAAAGGTCTATTTTAGGGTAAAACAATGTTATTACCAAAAAAAAATAGCTGAAACGTAAAAAAGCTTCTTTTTTTACTATTATTTTCAAACTTTATGAATAAAAATTCTAAAATGGCAAAAAATGTGTGCATAAAAACGATAAAAAACGAAACCTGCATTGTCTACGGAAAAAACGTCGCAAAAATAACGTCGGTTTTATTTTTTTTTAATAAAAATGTGTGTTTGGTGCAACTTTGTAATTACGTTTTATTAAAAAATATTTTCACTTTTTGAGATACAGCTGCTTTGTATCCTGTATCCGTCAGGTCAGCAGGACTGACGGGATCAGTGAAACGGGCCCTGCGCTAAATTATAATCTTAGATGTGATAGATTTGAGGTGGATCCTGCGTGTCACTGATCCCGTCAGTCCTGCTGACCTGACGGATACAGGATACAAAGCAGCCGTATCTCAAAAAGTAAAAATATTTTTTAATAAAATCAATCAATCACACTGATACACAGACATACTATATATATATATATATATAATTATAATATAAAGTTTTTAAATGTGTACATAACCTTGTGGCACTATATACAAGGGGGAGCGCTGTGTGGCACTATATACAAGGGGGAGCTCTGTGTGGCACTATATACAAGGGGGAGCGCTGTGTGACACTATATACAAGGGGGAGCGCTGTGAGGCACTATATACAAGGGGGAGCGCTGTGAGGCACTATATACAAGGGTGAGCGCTGTGAGGCACTATATACAAGGGTGAGCGCTGTGAGGCACTATATACAAGGGGGAGCGCTGTGAGGCACTATATACAAGGGGGAGCGCTGTGAGGCACTATATACAAGGGGGAGCGCTGTGAGGCACTATATACAAGGGGGAGCGCTGTGAGGCAAGGGGGGGCTGTGTAGTGCTATCCACCGTGGTATGTGTGTGGCGCTCTTTATAGGGGGGGCTTTTTGGTGCTATTTACAAGAGGGGGAGGGCTGTGTGGCGCTCTCTACAGGGGGGCTGTATGGCACTATCTATAGGGGGCTGTGTGTAACGCTCTCTACGAGGGGGATGTGTGATATATAGAGGGGGCTGTGTATGGCGATATCTATGGGGGTGTGTAATATCTACAGGGGCTGTGTGTGGCACTATGTACAGGGGGCTGTGTGTATGGTGTTTTACAGTGTGTGGTATTATATTCAGGCGCGCAGTGTTTGGTGCTATTATATTTAGGGGTACACTATGTGGCACCATGATAACTTTATTTTCGTTTATAGGTGTGGAAATGTTGGAAAAGTGAGGAGACGTCTAAGTGGCAAATTCTGCAGAAATGAGTCATGGCCGGGAGAAGTCGTCATGAGCGCTGGACCGGATGGAGAAGAAAAGAGGAAAAAAACTACTAGAATCTGAGACGTCGTCACCTGTGAGTCACTAGATTTATAGAGAATCTGTCACCTCTCCTGACATGTTTATTATAGGAAATCCTTGTATTTCACAAAAAGTCTTTCTGCGGTCCAGGACTGATAGACAATTCCCCTTGTCAGAAGGTTGTGTCCCTGCACAGTGTGATCCTGTCAGTATGTAGGGACACCGCGCTGTGACAAGGGGAATCGTAACACTGTTAATGCTTGCCCAAAAAGGTAGTGTTAAAAATAGTTACGGTGAGGAAGGGGGGCCCAAGTTTGGGTAACAGCCCAGGGCCCATGGTCTACTTAATCCGCCACTGTCTCCCACACTTTCCTCTCCCGGTGCTATTTCTCCCATCCAATTTTCTCAGACATCCCTTCCTCGCTGTCTGTCTCCACTAATGACCTTAGATTGAGATGTCACTGAGCTTAGGGAAGGAACTAGAGGTTGACTGTTACCCGCTCTGACAGCAATTATCCTGATTATGGCAATGGTGTACGGCGCTGCCACCAGCCGGGGTCTACATGTGTGTAAGGGATGTGGGGGGACCTAATAATTCAGGCAGCGTTTCCCCTAAGGTGACAACGGAGTGGAGGATGTACCGAGCTGAATACGGTCTCAGCTCTGTAGTATACAAGCAGATAGAATAACTCTGTCAGGTAATACAGGTAATAAACACCGACTACAAATGTTTATCAATTACATCCAAGCGATTTTAGGTGGCATACCTACTGGCACAATGGTCTTGGTTAGATCCTTATATACAAACAAGTCATTAAACACATATACAATATGAAATAAAGAGTGATAGCCTATATTGTCATTTTTGCTTTCCTGTTAAAGGCCATGTAGACCATTGAAATCGTTTTTTTGTTTTAATAAAAATGTGTATGAGTGTGTTTTGTGCAACTGTGTAATTACATTTTATTAAAGAGTATATAAACTTTTTCAGATAGAGCTGCTTTGTATTCAAAGCAGCTGTATCTTGCGCTGAAACCTGTATTCGTCAGGTGAGCGGCACTGACGTTTCAGTGTCATTCGGTCCTGCATGTCTCTGACATGCAGTATCGAGCTGTTAGGGCATGACCACAAGTAGCGGAATTGCTCTGGAATTCCGCTGCGCAGCGGAAATCCACAGCGTACACGTTTCTCCATTGCCTTCCACAGCTTTTTAGTTGTGTTCGTTTACACGTTGCGGACAATTCCGCTGCGTAGCATAGGCTGCGGCGTGGAATTTGGTGTCCGCAGCATACAATGGTTGTTGCGGACTCATTGCGGAATTTCTCCATTGACTTCAATGGAGATTCAAAATTCCGCAATGAAGTCCGCAGATGTCATGTACATGGTTATGTGTGCTGCGGAGCGTGTTGGTTTTGCTAACATGACATTTCTTCATTCTGGCTGGACCTATGTATTTCTAGCTCTACCGCCAGACTGAGGAAGTCAATGGGGCTCTCGTAATTACGGATGACTACGTGTGTGCACCCATAATTACGGGTGACTACGTGTGTGCACCCATAATTACGGGAGCGTTGCTAGGTGACGTCAGTAAATAGTCACTGTCACGGGTGCTGAAAGAGTTAAGCGATCGGCAGTAACTGTTTCAGCACCCTGGACAGTGACTTCCGATCACAAGATACATCAACCTGTAAAAAAAATAGAAGTTCATACTTACCGAGAACTCCCTGCTTCTTCCTCCAGTCCGGCCTCCCAGGATGACGTTTCAGTCCAAGTGACGGCTGCAGCCAATCACAGGCCAATCACAGGCTGCAGCGGTCACATGGACTGCCGCGTCATCCAGGGAGGTCGGGCTGGATGGCGAAAGAGGGACGCGTCACCAAGACAACGGCTGGGTAAGTATGAATTTCTGTTACTTTTACTAGGGAAAGGGCTGTCCCTTCTCTCTATCCAGCACTGATAGAGAAGGGAAGCCCTCTTCCCCTCAATACGCAACGGCTAGTCCGCATCAATTTAATGCCCATTTTAGGCAAAGCCGCAACAGAATCTGCAACGCAGATTCTGTGCGGTATTGATGCGGACAGTGGCGGAAGAAATCCGCCATGTCTGGGCATGCCCTTACAGATTACATCTAAGTTCATTACTTAGATGTGATAAATAACAGGTGGATCCTGCATGTCCAGGAACTGCTGGCACTGAACCCGTCAGTGCCGCTGAAGTTGTACCGACGGATTCAGGTCTCAGCGCACGAATGTGATTCTCATAGACTTACATAGAGAAACTGGCTTCCGGTCCACACATAAGACGCTGTGTGATTCGGCCAGCCAGATTAAAGATCATGTGGGTGCACGGGGGAGCCGAACGGAGCCTGTGTTTGAAGACTAGATGCTCGGTGAGCAAATTAGTAGCATATACATGTACAAGATGCCAATTACAAACAGGCAAAGCTATACAAATTTTCGCGGAGCGCTTCTTTAAGTGGGGATTTGATTGTTTTGTAATAATATATTACACTCTTGTAAAATGACATCAGAGATGTTATCTATTGACATTAGAGCACTTTAATCCTACAAAAACCTCTGCAACATGTGTCTTAATCCAATTTAGGCTTCGTTCACATCTGTGTCAGGGTCCGTTCAGGGGTTCCGTTGGAGCTTTCCGTCAGGGGAACCCATGAACGGAACCCCCGACTGAAACAAACGGAAACTATAGGTTTCCGTTTGCCTCACCATTGATTTCAATGGTGACGGATCCAGTGCAAATGGTTTCCGCTTGTCTCTGTTGTACAAGGGTTCCGTCGTTTCGACAGAAGCAATACCTTAGTCGACTACACTATTGCTGTGAGTCAACGACTCATAGTGAGCAAGAAGAAATGAAGGGGAAGCAGCGCTCGTGCAAGTGCTGAGGCCCCTTCAAAACAGATGATGAGCGGGGTTCCCAAAAGTCAGACCCCGACCCATCAGCTATTGATGGCCTATCAATTTTTAGTGGCTGGAAACCAGAATCAGTATGTTATATTAACAGGTCAGATGTCAGAACACACAGTACAAGAATGGCACCCAAATTGGTCATCTGCTGTTATAGCCCATCCGTGCTAAGGAACGACGAGTTGTGCGTTCGGACATGTTAGTTGGAGCACCAGCGCTATATTCCGATGCAATTTGCTTGACAGCGCACCGCCTGTTTGTATTAAGAAAGTAAAAGGTTACTTTATTATATTCAGCCATGCACTTGCTCTGCCTGGCATAGTTTGTTTTTCATGATAAATATTGAAACGAGACTTTCCAAATGTTAATATTAAATTGGGATTTTGTGATCCATAAAATATATGGATTATTTCCAAAGTATTCTGCAGGAAATGTAATATTCGTGTTCTGCTCACACAATGGCCACATTCTGACTACCTATTGTCTTTTACTGTGAAGAGCAAGTACAATACAAACCATTATACCCCAGAGTTCTCTATTCTGTTGGTACAGCAGGAGTTTGAAAACCATCAGATAATCACCACCTCAGGTGCCATTCAACCATCTTTAAATAAGCCACTTTTTTCCCAAACTGAGAGCAGAAAACCTGTAGGAAAGAAATAATCTGTTGCGTTAAATGGACTTTTCGGATGTGAAAGGTATTAAAAGAAATTGCTGGAGTTTAGCCTGTAAAAATGAGAAATGAAAATTGATTTTAGACCAAATTTACAGGCATGTTATTAAACATGAGCTTCCAATTCCCCAAAATGTAGCTTTGTTTTTTTTTTTTATATAGACGGAAGCTTTGCGTTTTTAAGGGTATGTTCACACGGCGGGGGTCCGTAACGGCTGAAATTACGGGGATGTTTCAGCCTGAAAACATCCCCGTAATTTCAGCCGTACCGGCATGTGCAGGCGCATGAACGCCGCGTCAATTACGGCCGTAATTAGCGCTGCTATTCATTGGAGTCAATGAATAGCGGCTCCAATTACGGCCAAAGAAGTGACAGGTCACTTCTTCTACGCGGGCGTCTATTTACGCGCCGTCATTTGACAGCGGCGCGTAAATATACGCCTCGTGTGAACAGACAAACGTCTGCCCATTGCTTTCAATGGGCAGATGTTTGTCAGCGCTATTGAGGCGCTATTTTCAGACGTAATTCGGGGCAAAAACGCCCGAATTACGTCCGTAAATAGGCCGTGTGAACATACCCTAAGTCTTACTTCTGTGTTATTTCCAAGGATTGTTTAAAATGGCAAATTATTTTAAAGGACCCCAATTTTAAATACAAATTTCCTTGTATAATAGGATGCATGATGTGTGTTTAGGCCTGGATCACACGCACAGTTTTGTTGTAAAGGACAGGCTATTTTTGAACTGCACATTCCAACAAGATGAAACAAAACGTATATGCAGGTGCAAGAACGCCTGTGACTGCAAATATACAGCGGCAAAATGTACACCTATGGAGGTCGCATTGTCGTGGCAGGTGGGCTCACACAATTTGATCAAAATGTGCACTAAGAACCTCCCTATTGTAAGTAGATTTAGCAGTAATGGATATTTATTTATATTTAGTGACTTAGGTGGCATTAGTGTTCGCAGTGTGCTGTCGCCATTTTTTGTGTGTGCTGTATATTTGCAGTCACAGGCGTTCTTGCACCTGTATATACGTTTTGTTTCATTTTGTTGGAATTTGCTATTCAAACTTTTGTGTTGTTTATGCATGTATCTCTGTATCATGGAGAAATTATCTTCTGTTCATACTGAGGTTTACCCATATTCATTATGCAAATTGTTTCGTGTTGTAATAATTGGAAACATTTGCAATAAAAACATTTGAAAAATGATCTTGCCAAATTATCTTTAGATCTTTAGAAAAAGCAAACATAATTATTTGTCATACATACATTGAAAAATATTAAGAATGCTTGATTACATAGCAGATAGCGTTTACATATACTGTATTTCACATGCTACACACTTAAAGGTTTGCACATGTGTTGTTAATATGTTCCACTAGGGGGCACTGTTATCTCAGGTTTGAAAATCGCATATAAATGTGTCACTTATTCAACATTCTTTCTCCTTTTCTTTTAAAGCTAAAATCTGTGCTGTTCTTTTCAAATCCTTTAACAATTATTTCCACACACATTCAGAACTAGAGGGTGGTCATCCTGAACGTTACATGCTTGGTCGCTGTTCTGTAAAACCCACCTGTTCTTGCATGCGCTAATGGCAGGTGAAAAAACATCACTACCGTTAAAAAGACGCTTAGGGATCCTTTGCTGTCCGTGAGAAAACTGATACAGTTCTAATTGTGTAACCAGTTCAGTACCTACAAAGATCAAGAAACATATGAAATGTGGACTTTTGGAATAGTAAGGAGGTGGGCCAAAGACAGTGGTCTGGCACCAACAGTAAGGGTATGTTCACACGCTAGTGACCAAAAACGTCTGAAAATACGGAGCTGTATTCCAGCGAAAACAGCTCCTGATTTTCGGAAGTTTTTGTAGAAACTCGCGTTTTTCGCGGCGTATTTTACTGCCGTTATTGGACCTGTTTTCCAATGGAGTCAATGAAAAATGCCTCCAAAAAGTCCCAAGAAGTGACAAGCACTTCTTTTTCGCGGGCGTGTTTTACGCGCCGTATTTTGACAGCGATGCGTAAAATTAAGGCTCGTGGGAACAGAACACCGTAAAACCCATTGAAAGCAAAGGGCAGATGTTTGTAGGCGTATTAGGGGCGTTTTTTCAGTTGTAATTATAGGCGTAAAACGCCCGAATTACGTCTGAAAACACTGCGTGTGAACATACCCTTATATTTATACCAATAAGATTGGCAAGGCTTTTTGCAAATCGGTGTTTAAGGCACAAGACACTACTCATATCAAAGTCATGATGCCTTCATTGTACTGAAAACACTTAATGGGGTTTTCCCACCAGGGACATTTATGGCATATCCACAGGATATGCCATAAATGTCAGATAGATCCGGGTCCCACACAGTGGTGTAACTACCGCCGTAGCAGCCGTAGCGGTTGCTACGGGGCCCGCGGCATGAGGGGGCCCTGTCGCCCGCCGGCACGGGCCCCCACCATGGCCGGAGGCTCCGCTAGCTGCCGCTATGGCTGCTACAGCGCGACGCCACTGAACACTACGGCAGAGCAGGGAGGTATCTCCCCGCTCTGCCATTAAACAAAATACATGTATCCCCTATCCACAGGACAGGGGATACATGTGTGATCGCTGGCATTGATAGGGAAAACGGGGGACTGAAAGTCCCCTGAAGTTCTCCATCACAAACCTCGGACTGCCGGGGTCTCTGTCGGCAGCTCCGTAGAAATGAATGGAGCGCCGGTCGCACTTGTGCGCATGCGTGACCAGCGCTCCTTTCATTTTTATTGAGCTGCGCAGACGCCGGAAGTCAGAGGTTAGTCAGGGAGAACTTCAGGGGACTTGCGGTCCCCCGTTCTCCCTATCGCTGCCAGCGATCACACATGTATCCCCTATCCTGTGGATAGGGGATACATGTCTTTTGTAGGACACACTTTAGGTTGCATTTTTTTGGGAGGGGGGACGCTGTATGGGAGTTACGGAAACAGTGTAGCTCAGCGAGTTATGTTGTTTTCCTGATTACATGATTGGAAAATACAATGTGGCCCGAGAGGCAGCAGGAACCGAGAAAGGCAGAAGGAGGTTTAGGATTCCCCGTTCTAGAGATAGGTGCGGGTCCCAGAGGTGGGACCCGTATCTATCTGACATTTATGGCATATCCTGTGGATATGTCATAAATGTCTCTGATGGGCAGTGTGAGGCTTTCAAGGGAGCAGTGTACAGCATGTGTACATATGTCTTGTCGATAAGACTTTACTTATATTTCCTTACCTTTCCGCTTATGTCAACACATCCTGGGATGTGTGCCCTAGATGACCATCTACCAGCTTTGAAAAACAAAACAAAACAAAACATGATTATGCGATACTCTGTCACGAGATGTCTATGCTATATGTCTATGCTATATGTCTGGCCACCCGATGGTTGTGATGTGAGTTGCAGCCTGTTAAGGGTTTTGCTAGCATGTCACGGTATTGTATTGAATTGGTTTAATGAGAAATTAGGTTCTCTTTCACCTGCCCAAACATGTGCAGCTGAGTGTAGCATATAATGGGCAGGGCTGCACAAACCCTGGGGCACTTTAAATTTTTTTCCTACCCTCCTCCGTTATTTAGATATCGGCGCCATTATATTTGGAGCCCGATATTCAAATAACCCCCTGTACTGCCAATGGGGTGTGTAATGGCAATGGGGCGTATAACATCGCTGTGACACTGTGCAATCAACTACGGACAGTGCCACAGCAAGAGCTGGAGAGAGGAGAGCGTCTGCGCGCACACGCACACGCACACAGCTCTCACTCACTCTTCAGCTCTCAGCAGACAAGTACAAGACTATGTGATCTCTCGTGAGAGATCACACAGTCTTGTGCTTGTCTGCTGAGAGCTGAAGAGTGAGAGCGTGCGCGCACAGCTCCGAGCTGTGCGTGTGCACACACACGCTGTACTCTCTTCAACTCTTGCTGTGGCACGGTCCGTAGCTGATTGAACAGTGTCACAGCGATGTTACACGCCCCCTTGCCATTACACACCCCATTGATAGTTCAGGGGGTTATTTAAATATCGGGCACCAAATATAATGGCGCCGATATCTAAATAACGGAGGAAGGTAGAAAAAAATTGTAAAGTGCCCCAGGGTTTGTGCAGCCCTGCCCATTACATGCTGCACTCAGCTGCACATGTATGGGCAGGTGAAAGGTTCTCTTTAACCACATTCAAGCAAAGGTAAGGGTGGACACACCTGTATCTTGTTAGGGATCTGCCAGGTACTTCATCTAGGTATACTCCTGGGATTAATCAATCCACACCTGAGGCCAGACCTGTTCGACTGACACCATCTCCCACCAACCAGGGTGGCAGGCTCAGGAGTGGGAGAGCCTATCGCGGCCTGGTCTGTCGGAGTTAGCTCCGCCCCCTGTCCTTTATTACCTGCCCTGTTCTCTCCCTCAGTGCTTGTAATTCTTTTGGATTCCTGGCCCCACTGCTGCTTGCTCCAGCCTGCTTCTGCCGTGCTTCTGCCTTGCTGCAGTTCTGCTTGACCTGCTTTGCTTTGCCCCTGGCTTGCTTCTGTCTCCTTGCCCGCTTGGGTGTACTCACTTCGTCCTGGTCCTGACTGTCCGTTCGCCGCTCCGTTTCCTCGTGGCGTTCCGTGGCTACTGCCCCTTCCCTTGCATGTTCCCTGTTTGTTTTCCTGTGCACTTAGACAGCGTAGGGACCGCCGCCCAGTTGTACCTCGTCGCCTAGGGCGAGTCGTTGCAAGTAGGCAGGGACAGGGCGGTGGGTAGATTAGGGCTCACTTTCCCTTCACCTCCTTTCGGCCATTACATAATTACAAGCCTTTACCTAGTCTACCATTTCTCCTACGCTGACGCTATCATGGACCCCCTTGAGACCCTGGCCCAGCAGATGCAGGGCCTCTCCCTACAGGTCCAGGCCCTGGCCCAAAGGGTCAATCAGGGTGACGCTGCTTTAGTAGTACCCCTCACCTCACCTCTAGAACCCGACCTCAAGTTACCTGACCGGTTCTCAGGGGACCGTAAGACGTTTCTCTCCTTCCGGGAGAGTTGCAGACTGTATTTCCGCCTAAAGCCCCACTCCTCAGGTTCCGAGAACCAGCGGGTGGGTATCATCATATCCCGAGTCCAGGAAGGGCCCCAAGAGTGGGCCTTCTCCTTGGCTCCTGACGCCCCTGAACTTTCCTCTGTTGATCGTTTTTTCTCTGCCCTCGGACTCATTTACGACGAGACTGACAGGACTGCCTTAGCCGAGAGTCAGCTGGTGACCTTACGTCAGGGTAGGAGACCGGTTGAGGAATACTGTTCTGATTTTAGGAAGTGGTGCGTAGCTTCTCAGTGGAACGATCCGGCCCTAAGGTGCCAGTTTAGGTTAGGATTATCTGACGCCCTGAAGGATCTGCTGGTTAGCTACCCCTCGTCTGACTCCCTTGACCAGGTTATGGCCCTAGCAGTACGACTTGACCGACGTCTCAGGGAACGTCAGCTAGAACGCTTCAGTGTGCTCCCCTCTGACTTTTCTGCGATTCCCCCCGAGGTCCCGTCTCCTCGCCCCTCCACGGAGGACTCGGAGGTACCTATGCAACTCGGGGCCTCCATGTCCCCTCGACAACGTAGGGAGTTTCGCAGAATGAATGGTCTCTGCTTCTACTGTGGGGACGACAAGCATCTACTGAACACCTGTCCCAGGCGCAAGAATAAGAAGCCGGAAAACTTCCGCGCCTAAGTGATCATCGGGGAGGTCACTTGGGCGCACAGGTATTTCCCGTTAATGTGAAACGCAATAAAATTTTGCTTCCCTTTCAGGTCTCGTTTGCTGGCCGGGCTGCCACGGGCAGTGCTTTCGTGGATTCAGGGTCATCTGCTAATATCATGTCTGCGGAATTTGCTATGTCTCTAAAGATGCCTTGTATTGATTTACCTTATCCTATCCCTGTAGTAGGAATCGACTCAACTCCCCTTGCTAATGGTTATTTTACTCAGCATACTCCTGTTTTTGAACTCCTTGTTGGCTCCATGCATTTGGAGCAGTGCTCTGTACTGGTGATGCAGGGATTATCGTCTGATCTGGTTTTAGGCCTTCCCTGGTTGCAGTTGCATAATCCCACGTTTGATTGGAATACTGGGGATCTCACCAAATGGGGTAATGAATGTCTTATGTCTTGTCTTTCTGTTAACTCTATTTCTCCCCGGGAGGAGGTAAACACGCTTCCTGAGTTTGTTCAGGACTTCGCCGATGTGTTTTCTAAGGAGGCCTCCGAGGTGTTGCCCCCCCATAGAGATTACGATTGCGCTATCGATTTGGTGCCTGGTGCCAAGCTTCCTAAGGGGAGGATATTTAATCTTTCATGTCCTGAACGTAAAGCTATGAGGGAATATATCCAAGAATGCCTGGCCAAGGGTTTCATTCGCCCCTCGACTTCTCCTGTAGGTGCTGGCTTCTTCTTCGTGGGGAAGAAGGATGGTGGTCTTAGGCCGTGCATTGATTATCGTAACCTGAATAAGGTCACCGTAAGGAACCAGTACCCACTTCCTTTGATTCCGGATCTTTTTAATCAGGTTCAGGGAGCCCAATGGTTTTCTAAGTTCGATCTACGGGGGGCATATAACCTTATCCGCATCAAAGAGGGGGATGAGTGGAAAACTGCGTTCAACACACCCGAGGGTCATTTCGAATACCTGGTCATGCCCTTTGGGTTGTGTAATGCCCCTGCTGTCTTCCAGAATTTTATTAATGAAATCCTGAGAGAGTACCTGGGTAATTTTCTTGTTGTGTACCTTGATGACATACTGGTGTTTTCCAAGGACTGGTCCTCCCACGTGGAGCATGTCAGGAAGGTGCTCCAGGTCCTTCGGGAGAATAATCTGTTTGCTAAGACTGAAAAATGTGTCTTTGGGGTACAGGAGATACCATTTTTAGGGCAAATCCTCACTCCTCATGAATTCCGCATGGACCCTGCCAAGGTTCAGGCTGTGGCGGAATGGGTCCAACCTGCCTCCCTTAAGGCGTTACAGTGTTTTTTAGGGTTCGCCAACTATTACAGGAGATTTATTGCCAACTTCTCGGTCGTCGCTAAGCCTCTTACGGACCTTACCCGCAAGGGTGCTGATGTCCTCCATTGGCCCCCTGAGGCCGTCCAGGCCTTTGAGACCCTCAAGAAGTGCTTTATCTCGGCCCCCGTGCTGATTCAGCCCAACCAAGAGGAGCCATTTATTGTGGAGGTTGACGCTTCCGAGGTGGGAGTGGGGGCCGTCTTGTCCCAGGGTACCAGCTCCCTCACCCATCTCCGCCCCTGTGCTTACTTCTCTAGGAAGTTTTCGCCCACGGAGAGTAACTATGATATTGGCAACCGCGAACTTCTAGCCATTAAATGGGCTTTTGAGGAGTGGCGGCACTTCCTGGAGGGGGCCAGACACCAGGTAACGGTCCTTACGGATCACAAGAATCTGGTTTTCCTAGAATCGGCCCGGAGGCTTAATCCTAGACAAGCTCGGTGGGCACTATTCTTTACCAGATTTAATTTCTTGGTTACCTATAGGGCTGGGTCCAAGAATATTAAGGCTGATGCTCTGTCACGTAGTTTCATGGCCAATCCTCCTTCTGAGAAGGATCCTGCTTGTATTTTACCCCCCGGTATAATCGTCTCTGCCACGGATTCTGATTTAGCTTCTGATATCGCGGCTGATCAGGGTGCAGCTCCCGGGAACGTCCCTGGGGACAAACTGTTTGTTCCCCTGCAATACCGGCTGAGGGTACTCAGGGAAAACCATGACTCCGCTCTATCTGGTCATCCTGGCATCTTGGGCACCAAACACCTCATTACCAGAAACTATTGGTGGCCTGGGTTGCCTAAAGACGTTAGGGCTTACGTCGCCGCTTGTGAGGTTTGCGCTAGGTCCAAAACCCCTAGGTCCCGACCTGTGGGCCTACTACGTTCCTTGCCCATTCCCCAGAGACCTTGGACCCATATCTCCATGGATTTTATCACCGATTTGCCTCCATCTCAGGGCAAGTCGGTGGTGTGGGTGGTAGTCGACCGCTTCAGCAAGATGTGCCACTTTGTGCCCCTTAAGAAGCTACCTAACGCCAAGACGTTAGCTTCTTTGTTTGTGAAACACATCCTGCGTCTCCATGGGGCCCCAGTCAATATCGTTTCTGACAGAGGGGTACAATTTGTTTCCTTATTTTGGAGAGCTTTTTGTAAAAAGTTGGAGATTGATCTGTCCTTCTCCTCCGCCTTCCATCCCGAAACTAATGGCCAAACGGAAAGGACCAACCAATCCCTGGAACAATATTTAAGGTGTTTCATCTCTGACTGTCAATTCGATTGGGTCTCATTCCTTCCGCTTGCTGAATTTTCCTTGAATAACCGGGTCAGTAACTCGTCAGGGGTCTCCCCGTTTTTCTGTAATTTCGGGTTTAACCCAAGATTCTCCTCCGTCTCCCCTGGTTGTTCCAATAATCCTGAGGTAGAGGATGTTCATCGGGAACTGTGCACCGTCTGGGCCCAGGTTCAGAAGAACCTAGAGGCGTCCCAGAGCGCACAAAAGATTCAGGCGGATAGTAGACGTTCTGCTAACCCCCGGTTTGTCGTCGGGGATTTGGTCTGGTTGTCGTCCAGGAACTTGCGCCTTAAGGTCCCGTCCAGGAAGTTTGCTCCCCGATTTATTGGACCTTATAAGATCATTGAAGTCCTCAACCCTGTATCCTTCCGTCTGGAGCTCCCCCCATCATTTCGCATACATGACGTCTTCCATGCCTCCCTCCTTAAACGCTGCTCCCCGTCCTGGTCCCCCTCGAGGATACCTCCTGTTCCCGTTCTCACCCCTGAGGGGGTGGAATTCGAGGTGGCCAAGATTATGGACAGTAGGATGGTCCAGGGCTCCCTCCAGTACCTGGTCCATTGGAGAGGATACGGGCCGGAGGAGAGGACTTGGGTACCTGCCCGTGATGTTCACGCTGGGGTATTGATCAGGAGGTTCCACCTTCTCTTCCCCACTAAACCGGGTCCCCTTAGTAAGGGTCCGGTGGCCCCTCATAAAAGGGGGAGTACTGTTAGGGATCTGCCAGGTACTTCATCTAGGTATACTCCTGGGATTAATCAATCCACACCTGAGGCCAGACCTGTTCGACTGACACCATCTCCCACCAACCAGGGTGGCAGGCTCAGGAGTGGGAGAGCCTATCGCGGCCTGGTCTGTCGGAGTTAGCTCCGCCCCCTGTCCTTTATTACCTGCCCTGTTCTCTCCCTCAGTGCTTGTAATTCTTTTGGATTCCTGGCCCCACTGCTGCTTGCTCCAGCCTGCTTCTGCCGTGCTTCTGCCTTGCTGCAGTTCTGCTTGACCTGCTTTGCTTTGCCCCTGGCTTGCTTCTGTCTCCTTGCCCGCTTGGGTGTACTCACTTCGTCCTGGTCCTGACTGTCCGTTCGCCGCTCCGTTTCCTCGTGGCGTTCCGTGGCTACTGCCCCTTCCCTTGCATGTTCCCTGTTTGTTTTCCTGTGCACTTAGACAGCGTAGGGACCGCCGCCCAGTTGTACCTCGTCGCCTAGGGCGAGTCGTTGCAAGTAGGCAGGGACAGGGCGGTGGGTAGATTAGGGCTCACTTTCCCTTCACCTCCTTCCGGCCATTACATATGTATAGTGTATGAATAGATCTTGTCCATTGATCAGCATTGTGGGCAGCATGTATATATACAAAGTGAGTAAGGAAGGAGCTAGAAGGAAGACTTAAAGACGTATTTAGCAAATACTTCTAATCTAGATAGAACACACTACCTACAGAGATCCGCTTCAAAACATCCATTGTCACAGACCCTCTAAGCCCTTTGGGCCCTAGCATCTGCTCAAGGTGTTCGAGTCCTGCCGCTGGCCGTGAGTAAATTGGCAACGGGATTGGATTTAGCCCAACTTCAGGCATGTATTATTAAGCTTTGACTAATATAATAGACTGTACCTCTGTCCAAAGACACATGCCCAAAACTCACAGTGCCTACCAAGCAAGGAGCCAGTCTCTATCCATTACAGCATGTGTTATATTCTTCTTAAGCCAGGGCACATGCGCTGTACATACTTGACAACGTTTAAATCCCAAATAACATTTTAAGCTCCACCCCAACATGTCACAGAAACACCCTTTTGTTTAAATTGACTCAAACCCTATTATGTTTCTTAGGACAGTCCCATGAACATTAAAGGGAATGTGTCATCAGAATGTTTAACCCTTTAATACACAGCTGACACCCGCTGCGTACGTTGCGGGCTCAGCGGGTGAGCCCTCTCAAAACATTACCCCCCGCACTACGAGGTGCTATTAAGTCGTGGTGCAGAAACAGTTTAAATCAAGTTTTTATGTTTAACATATTTTTTTAGAGGTTTGGGGATTATATTTTATTTTTTTCCTTTTCCATGTCATTATCGGTAGTTTAAAAATAACCTGAAATCTTGCAGTTTTCTCTCCGGCCACTGAGCCTCACAATAGACTGACCCTTCCTGTTCTGTACAGATCACTTCTCTGCAGTCATTTAATTATCATCACAGGCAGAATCACGATGAAAGGTAACACCTCTATATAGATAACACATGATCAAGTTGATGGTCACAGCTCCCTTTCAAGCTCCATTTGCACAAAGACCTCTGCAAAGGTCACAGAGGAACACTCTCCTATAGAAGTCAATATCAATAATCTCCAGTTTACAGATTCCTATAGTCCATGTGGCTGCTGTAAAGCAAATCTCTAAATGCTGTTAACAGCAACTCAGGCAAGATGGCTGCCCCCATAATCATGTACAGAAAATCAAATAAAGTCAGAAAATAAAAAACAGATATGAAAAAAATTGAATATATTTCACCATCTTGTTTCAATTAGTAAAAAAAATTATAAGTGATACGTTTCCTTTAGGACTCTTGCCAACTTTGCCAGTTGAAGAATATGGGGCAGGCTCAAAACAATGGCTGGTAAAAAAAAAAAAGTGGTGCATGAAGGTGCGCGTTGCTGCTTCCGCTGTGATCAGTGCTCGTCGTCAGGCTGAAGATGGCTCACATAGAAGATCTTCATCTTGAGAGGGAGCGCCGATCACAGCAGAAGGTGCACCTTAGTTTCAGCAATTGTGGGGGTCTCAGCAGCCGCACTCCCACTGATCCAAACTTTTGATATGTCTCTATGACATATCAAAAGTTTCATGAAAGTAAAGTTACTCTTTAATGAGTTTGATGAGTTAGAAGAAGAAGAAGAAGAAAAAGACGACACAAAACTAGCATAAATACATTGATAAGTCTGCCCAATGTGTTACCATGTGTACTAAGAGGAACCATATACCACGTTGCTGCACATTTAACCCCTAAAAAAGAAAGAAAAGTTCGGGCAGATAAAATTACTTTTTTTTTTTTGCACCTCTCTTTACCAATAGTAGTATGTAGTTTTTATGTCGATATACATAGTAACCAGGGGCGTAACTAGGAAAGACTGGGCCCCATAGCAAACTTGGGTGTCACACAACCCCCCTTGTAGATAGTGCCTTTTTTACAGCCCCTCCTGTAGATAACGCCATACAGCCCCCCCTGTAGAGAACGCCATACAGCCCCCTGTAGATAACGCCATACAGAACCCCCCCTGTAAATAACGCCATACAGCCCCCCTGTAGAGAACGCCATACAGCCCCCTCTGTAGAGAACGCCATACAGACCCCCCTGTAGGTAAGGCTATACAGCCCCCTGTAGATAACGCCATACAGCCCCCCCTGTATGTAAGGCTATACAGCCCCCCTGTAGATAACGCCATACAGCCCCCCCTGTAGGTAACGCTATACAGCCACCCTGTAAATAGCATCATACAGCCCCCCTGTAGGTAACGCCATACAGCCCCCCTGTAGGTAACGCTATACAGCCCCCCTGTAGGTAACGCCATACAGCCCCCCTATAGGTAACACCATACAGTCCCCTGTAGGTAACGCCATACAGCCCCCCTGTAGGTAACGCTATACAGCCCCCCCTGTAGGTAACGCCAAACAGAACCCCCTGTAGGTAACACCATACAGCCCCCTGTAGGTAACGCTATACAGCCCCCCCTGTAGGTAACGCTATACAGCCCCCCGTAGGTAATGCTATACAGCCCCCCCTGTAGGTAACGCCATACAGAACCCCCTGTAGGTAACGCCATATAGCCCCCTTGTAGGTAACGCTATACAGCCCCCCCTGTAGGTAACGCTATACAGCCCCCCCTGTAGGTAACGCCATACAGCCCCCCTGTAGGTAACGCTATACAGCCCCCCTGTATGTAACGCCATACAGCCCCCCCGTATGTAACGCTATACAGCCCCCCTGTAGGTAACGCCATACAGAACCCCCTGTAGGTAACGCCATACAGCCCCCTGTAGGTAACGCTATACAGCCCCCTGTAGGTAACGCTATACAGCCCCCCCATAGGTAACACTATACAGAACCCCCTGTAGGTAACGCCATACAGCCCCCCTGTAGGTTACGCCATACAGAACCCCCTGTAGGTAACGCCATACAGCCCCCCCTGTAGGTAACGCCATACAGCCCCCCTGTAGGTAACGCTATACAGCCCCCCTGTAGGTAACGCCATACAGCCCCCCCTGTAGGTAACGCTATACAGCCCCCCTGTAGGTAACGCTATACAGCCCCCCCTGTAGGTAACGCCATACAGCCCCCCTGTAGGTAACGCTATACAGCCCCCCTGTATGTAACGCCATACAGCCCCCCCGTATGTAACGCTATACAGCCCCCCTGTAGGTAACGCCATACAGAACCCCCTGTAGGTAACGCCATACAGCCCCCTGTAGGTAACGCTATACAGCCCCCTGTAGGTAACGCTATACAGCCCCCCCATAGGTAACACTATACAGAACCCCCTGTAGGTAACGCCATACAGCCCCCCTGTAGGTTACGCCATACAGAACCCCCTGTAGGTAACGCCATACAGCCCCCCCTGTAGGTAACGCCATACAGCCCCCCTGTAGGTAACGCTATACAGCCCCCCTGTAGGTAACGCCATACAGCCCCCCCTGTAGGTAACGCTATACAGCCCCCCTGTAGGTAACGCCATGCAGCCCCCTCCTCTAGGTAACGCCATGCAGCCCCAACCCCCCAAAAAAATCCGACCTATAGTTTGTCCTACAAAAGACATGTATCCCCTATCCACCGGATAGGGTATACATGTGTGATCGCTGGCACTGATAAGGAGACCGAAAGTCCCCCTGAAGTTCTCCATGACTAACCTCTGACTTCCGGCGTCTGCGCAGTTCAATAAAAATGAAAGGAGCGCTGGTCACGCATGCGCACAAACGCGACCGGCGCTCCATTCATTTGTACGGAGCTGCCGACACAGACCCCGGAAGTCGGAGGTTTGTGATGGAGCACTTCAGGGGACTTTCGGTCCCCCGTTCTCCTTATTGCTGCCAGCGATCACACATGTATCCCCTACATGTCTTTTGTAGGAACAACTCCTTTAATGGCAGAGCAGGGAGATACCTCCCTTCTCTGCCGTAGTGTTAAATGGCGTCGCGCTGTAGTAGCCATAGCGGCAGCTAGCGGAGCCCCGTAGCAGCCGCTATGATTTTGGCTGTTCATAGAAATGCGGCTGTCAAACATAGTGTGCTGTGTCCACATGAGCAATAGGACATGAACGCCTTGGGGGAGGTGGTATGACAGTCCAGAGAAAATAAAGCACATCTGTGTTTACGGTAAACAGGGTGACCACCCAGCGTCTATCTGTGTTCGGCTCTTTGGAGAAGTTGTCATTTCACACCGTTGGTCTTATCATCCAAAACACAAACAGGTGTCATTTCATAGCCCCCATGTCACGTACTAGAGCTGTTTCACCTTAACTATGCGTGAGTCATGATTATTATATCAACTGCAAGTGTTCCACAAAATTCAGAAAGACGAGGATCTGATGTATACTTTGTGCTAGAATTACGCTTTATATAGCTACATGCTTTTTCAAAGCATTATGAAAGGGAACAAAACATGTTCTAACTACATTTACCTTACCTTAAAAAAAGGGAAAAAAATATATAATTTGGTAAAATTGCAGCAAATTGCTCAAAGAGGGGCCCATCTGGCTTTGCTGCTGTTTAAATGCAAATTGTAAAATTTTTCAGCTGTAAGGTTCCCAAGTAGCAGTCAGCAGATGACAAAAAAAAACGGAAAATAAAACTATGACACGTTAAAGTGTGTTATGTAACGGCACATTCAATGGTTACTAGAGAAATGGCAATCCGAGTCATACAAACAGTTATTCCGTATGTGCCATCTAGAAAGGGAAGGGTTAAAGGTTTTGTTTTTTTACATGATTTTTACGTTGGTTAGCAGAACAGCGAGATCGGTAGAACAAAGTGTCAGTGGTGCTCACTGATATGCCCATATGTGTGTGGCTGTGTCTGGTACTACAGCTCAGCCCATTCAAGGAAACGAGTCTGAGTGGGGCTAGGCTTGTAGTACTAGACCCAGCCATATAGACTTCACTGATTCGTGTACTACTTCATCCAAGCGGCCGTTACACTCCAGAAAACACTGTGGTCCCTTTGATTGGCCGATCAGCTGAACTCCCACAGTTATACATTGCTGACCTGGAAAATACTAGAAAACCCCTTTAAGGCAGGGTTCTTTAACCTATGGCCTTCCAGTTTTTTCTAAAGCAATGTTTTTCTTTTTGTTTTTTTACCCAAAACCAGGAGTGGACCAAAAGGAAAGGATAGATATCCTTTTTCATGTATTTGAGGTTGAGGCCTAACACTTTTGTTTTTTGCAGTGTAATATTTTTTACTTTCAGGCTAGAGGAGCTAACGACTATTTGGGATATGATAGAGAAAGGGGGAACCATGGGTAAAAAAAGAAAGTCCCCTCTTCTGCTGTTCACACTACAACATACCTACCCCAAACTCAACATCAGGGTCTGTTCACCCCAGCACTTTTTGCCCCACACTCTTTTAATGTCTCTTGGGACAATTCCTTGTTGTTAACGTTCTCACCATACATTGGGAACATGGGAAGGTCTACCATGAGCTGGGCTTCCTCCCTCCAGAGACAGGTGCATTCAAATATTTACACATCTATGTGAGGCTATGTTCACATATGCTATGGGGAGAAAACCCCGCCATAATCGGCGTAATGAGACACCCGTTCTCCCTATAGGTGAGGGTCCTGTGGATATGCCATAAATGTTTATGATGGGAATACCCCTTTAATAAATAACCATAATATTACAGGGAGTCATTGTCTGTCTGAGGGTTTGTTCACACAGTTTTTTTTTCTTGCACAGTTTGTTGCTAATTCTTTTTGCCGAAAACCATGTAAGAATTCACCCACAAGCCACCTCCTATTGACTGCAATGGGAAACTCATGTTGCCATTTAAATGTCACACAATTTTAAGCCCTAAATTTTAAATAAAAAAGAAGTGTCCTGTCACGTCTTGATGCAGATTCTGCGTGGGAAAAGCCACGCTGATTAGCAACATTGAATGGGTCTAATTCACGTACGAATACTCGGCACGTAGAACTGTAGATCCACATAAAAAATCGTGCACATTTCTGACGCAAATTTCTCTTGAAATCTACGTCGGAATTTACTGCCTCCATATCCATTGTCTAAACATAGTCTAGTGTCAAATCACACGAAGTCAAGCCCCCAAACTCACACCCACTTTTTACCCATATTTATTTATATGTATCAGTGTGTGGTTTCTTTTTGCCATTATTTGTGCAAAATCGCGACAAAAAAACAACACAAAATTGGCATGTGTAAGTACACTCTAAACCCAACCGGTATATTTGGGTGGAAAAAGTGACAACTCTAAATACAATACATCCCATAACAATAGATTACCATATGACAGATAACATGCTAACAGACATATACATATGTATATATGTATATATATTTTGTTTTTAACATATGACTTCATCTGCAAGAATGATGTGCGATGCGTTCTTCACACTAAGCCCTGTGGTCTGACAATTCGGGGTAAGACATGTGAAAAGTCTAATTAGCCGGATATTAACACTGCTTTCACACCTAATGTAAGATATTTCTATATCTGTAATCTCTGTAATTCATTCCGATTAAAGTACACAACTGAGTAATACTAAACTCACCCCCACTCCCACCATAACCTCCATGCGCATGGCCACAACATAATGCAACATGCCAGGTGACACCCCTCTCGGGTGACATTTATTCATTTTGAAGGCATCACTCATCATTCTGGCATTGGCCTCATTAACTTTGGGAAGCGTCACTCTAAAATGAGGGCAATGCTTCATTATAATACCATTTTTAGTCTAAATTACCTAAATGTCACTCATATTGGTCCAAGGACCTTGGCAGCAATGGCAGATTTTAGAAACTCAGCAAGCAAAGCTAAATATTTTTACTTCTGTCAGTTATCGAGAGAATCTCTCACTGTCCTATATATGCCTTTGCAGCCTCATTTAGTAGTAATGAAATAAAATCTCTTAAACATGGAATATGACGGGCAGATATGTAACGCTAGCTCACCAGTCATCCAGTGTTCCTATACATTGTTAAATCTCAGACTATTCTGGATCATTTGGTTTCATCAGAATAAATTACAGTGGAATAATAAGTGCCTAAACATTTTCTTCATATGCACTATATGTACAGAAGTATTGGGACACACCTCTTTATCATTGAATTCAGGTGTTTCATTCAGATCCATTGCCACAGGAATATCAAATCCAGAACCTCGCCATGCAGTCGCCTTTACAAACCTTTGTAAAAAAATGGGTCGTTCCAAAGAGATCACTGAATTCCAACGTGGTCCTGTAATAGAATGACACCAGTGGAACAAGTCATTTAGTGAAATTTATTTTTTCCTAGATATTCCACGATCAACTGTGACTGGTATTATTGCACAGCGGAAGCGTTAAGGAATCACAGCAACTCAGCCACAAAGTGTAGGCCACGTAAAGTTACAGAGCGAGGTCGCTGTGTGCTGAGGCGCATAGTGTATAAAAGGCGCCAACGCTCTACTGACTCAATAACTACAGAGTTCCAAACCTCTACTATCATTAACATCCGCACAAAAACTGTGCACCAGGAGCTTCATGGCATCCAAGGTTTCTATGGCCGAGTAGCTGCATGCAAGCCTTACATCACCAAGCACAATGCCAAGCATCGGATGGATGGTGTAAAGCCGCCACTGGACTCTGAAGCAGTGGAAACGTGTTCTGTGGAGTGACGAATCACGCTTCTCTATGGGTTTGGTGAATGCCAGGAGAACGTTACCTGCCCGACTGCATTGTGCCCACTGTAAAGTTTGGTGGAGGAAGGGTAATGTTATGGGGTTGTTTTTCAGGGGTTGGTCTAGGTCCCTTAGTTCCAATGAAGGGAAAACGTAATGCTTCAACATACCAAGACATTTTGGACAATTGTAGCTTCCAACTTTGTGGGAAAAGTTTGGGGTTCGGCCAATTTCTGTTCCAGCATGACAGCGCCCTAGTGCACAAAGCAAGGTCCATAAAGACATGGTTGGTTGGGCGAGTTTGGTGTGGAAGAACTTGACTGGCCCATGATCGGCGGCATGATCCGACTGGTTCTTTTTTAATACTGTGGATTGGTGAGATTCACAATGTCCATGGTGTTACGGAGATGGATCCTCATACCAGCCATAGGAGCTGCCTTTATTGTGTAAGCTGTGGCTTTCCAGCTTCTGTAAAACTATAACTCCCAGCATGCAGCGGCAGCCTGTAATTCCTTTCAATTTGCATCTTACAATCTAATTTCCCTAACTTATGAACAGTTGCACACATATGACAGAGGGGACCACATAGCAAAGTGGGCAACCATTATGGTGCCGGGTTTCAACACCAAGGACAGAAGAACCTGATGTTTGCTTCTTCTTCCAATTCCCCAATTAATTTCCTCTGTAGAAGGGAGTCATATAGAGGTTCTTGCCACCCAGTAGGGTATTGGGACCAACCAGGACTAGGCCCTGATTTTCCAAAGTAGCTGTATTGTCTGCCTTTATGGTATGCACATCCTTGATCATGAACTCAAACACTCTCTGGGGCCAATTTAAAAAAAGTTAATTAATTTAAGCATGTTTTTGGTTTTCTTGCAAATTGTGCCCTAGTTAGATTTGAACCCTGAGCCCCAGTGCTAAAATATAGCAATGACAACCTCCCCAGTCACCATATCGTTTCCAATATCAGCACAATGTATATATATATATTTATTTTTTTTGAGCAAAGTGATTCACATATTTTTCTTAGTTCAAACAGAAAACATGTCCTTTAAAAAAGCCGTATTGAACGTAAATGTTGACTATAAGATTTTATGTACTTATTTATTTTCGGCGCTTTGCTTGGAAAACAATGTTTAATATTGAATACGTCAGGCTTTTCTCTGTGCGCTCTTTCATTAGTTTTGGAATTTTTTATATTATTACTTTACGTGTTGTTCTTGTTTTCTTATTGTAGCATTGTTATTTCAAACTTACTTTTTAAATGATAGTTTTTAAGCTTTTTAGTTATTGAATAATCTCTTATGTGCAATTCTCCAGCCTTGTATAAATTGAATTTGGAATTTGAAATAGCTGAAAAACTGCCAATTTTAACAGTCTGTTTGGCCTAATTCAGTGATTTACCTGGCAGGAGATTATGTGGCTGTAGGGAGACCTGGTGCTGATTTATCCTATGACCGAGCATTGACTGATGGACAAAACCAGCATCGGAAATTGGGAGTATTATGATTTTGCTATGGAACCCACATACCCCTGTTTTCTTTTAATGCCCCAACTTATTTGTTGTGCTTTAGAGTCACTTTTTGGCACTGAGCTGTCTGTCCTCTAAGTGCCAATTTCAAATTCTATTTAATCTTAGAAGCAGAAGTCAAGACTATACAAGCTTTGTTTTAATACAATCCCATAATCAAAATCACTACAACGGTTGTATAAAAATAAACCTCTATGTACAGCTGGTGATCCAGAGCTGGAGGGCCTTGGGCTGCCAGTTGGGCATCCCAGAATTATAATATTAGCCACTAGACAAACTCTGGCTTCAGAATAATCGGAATTCCACATTATAAAAGGGGGTCAATAGTTTTTATGACACCATAGAAAGAACTATATAGTATAAAAATATAATTTAACTATTTATTTTGTGCAAGACTTAAAGTGAATGACATTTAACATAATTTTATTTTAAATTTATTTAAATAGGTTCAAAATTCGGTGCTGATTATTTTATCAACATATCTTTATAGTGGTCGGGGCTCAGTTTTTCTCATCCGAGCTCCAAATCCCTAGCAGAGGCATAGCTTTAAAATATAACATGCTGTCTACCTGCAGCTACCACTAGAGGGAGCTTATGAACTAACTGCATACTATTTATACATTGAACTCAATGATGACACAGTAATGCATATTATTTATATTTAGTGGCTTAGGTGGCATTGGTGTTCGCAGATTGCTGTTGCCATTTTCTTGTGTGTTGTATCAATTTGCAGTCACTGGTGTTCTTGCACCTGTATACACATTTTATATCATTTTGTTGGAATGTGCTGTTCAAACTTTTGTGTTTATGTGATTCATATATGTGGGGTTAGTGACTGCCTCCATTTTTGATCTTGGACTCCTCTCATTCTGCCCTGGGTAATTTTAATTAGTTTAAAGCTTGTTCCTACCATCCCCAAGAATATGTAGGTTTAGTCCCAGTTCTGGGTGTAAACAACCTGATAAGAAAAGGTGGAGATTCACTCACTAGCAGGGGCCGTAACCATTCAGTGCTAGGGCCCCCCAGAGATAAGACCTCTCCCCAGATCAGACCCTCGACCCCCCCTTAAAAAATGCCTTCTCTTGCCGCTCCTTTGTCTTCTCTTGTCCGCAGGGGGCCCGTCAACATTAGGCCCGGTCTATGCCGCATTGCATGCAAAGTCCTGAAGCCAGGCAACATCAGAAAGTTGTCTGTGATGCAGCACACAACGTCCAGTGTCAGGACCTTCTATACGGCACGGCAAAGCCTGCCTGATGTGGCAGCTTGAGGGCATCTGGTAGTAGGCTTACTTGCAATCCTATAGCATACTACAGATACAATATTCATACTTGCCAACTGTCCTGAATATTCCAGCTAATTTTTGTCCTGGGCATGTCCCAATAATTCTGCCCCCTGTGACAACCTCGCACTTGCCGCCATCGCCATCACCACATACTTAGCCTTCCCACTCCTGAGTTCAGTCCACTTCACCTCAGGTGCTGCACTGAGTCCTGTCACCAATTAGTGTGAAGAGGACGAGACTTAGACCCGGAGAGGATAATTATTTGAATGGATACTGTCTGCTTGGGCACTGTATCTAAGACTATCAAGTGTGATACTGTCTGCTGGGGCCCGGTATCTAAGCCTATTATGTGTGATACTGTCTGCTAGGGCTGTGTATCTAAGCCTATCATGTGTAATACTGTCTGCTTGGGCCCTGTAAGTAGAGCATATTATGTGCTCATGAAATTAATGACTCAAATGGACAGCATGGGGTCACCCAGCAAATCCTCAACTAGTGTTTGCTGGGCAACATTGTGGCAGAGGGGTTAACTGTGATTTAGGCAGGTTTGCAGGGAGAGGGGTTAAATGTAATGTCTTGTACACTGAGCGTTGCTTTTCTCTTTCCCCTAGGTTGGCAATATTAGCGCCATCTTCTAATTCTGACCTGTCCTTATCACATGCCACCGCACACTACCAGCGGTACGTACAGTGCCTCTCCTCAATTTGTAATGTTGTGCTTACTTGGCAACTGTTCCGAATTTGCCGGGACTGTCCCAAATTTACAGAGTTAGTCCTGGCAAATTACCGTCCCGGGACTTATCCCGGCAACTTCTACATTCAATTGTATCTATGTTCTCAGAACACAGATACAATTGAATACTATGGCAGAGCAGGAAACTTTCCGCTTCCTGCTCTGCTATTCACTCATCCTAGAGCGAAATTCCCGGCCAAAGCTTTGCCAACTCCCTGCCGGGAATTCCACTGCAGGAAGTGCCACTGACGTCACCGACCTTATATTGACAGTGAATTCAGGGCTCTCTCTATGAGCAGAATTCCCGGCCAGTGCGTCAGCAACGCTTTGGCCGGGGATTCTGGGGCTCCAGGTGTAATGGCAGGAAGGAGGTGAAGGGAACAAGTGAGCCCTAATCTACCCACCGCCCTGTCCCTGCCTACTTGCAACGACCCGCCCTAGGCGACGGGGTACAACTTTGCGGCGGTCCCTACGCTGTCTAAGTGCAAGGGAGTACAAACAGGGAACACGCAAGGGAAGGGGCAGTAGCCCACGGAACGCCGCGAGGAAATGGAGCGGTGAATGAGTCAGTCAGGATCAGGATGTAGTGGAGTATACCAACGAGAGCACGGAGCAGGAAGCAAGCCAGGGGCAAAGCGAAGCAGGATAAGCGGAACTGAAGCAAGGCAGAAGCACGGCAGACGCAGGCTGGAGCAAGGCAGCAGTGGGGCCAGGAATCCAAGAAGAATAACAAGCACTGAGGAAGAGAACACGGCAGGTATAAATGGACAGGGGGCAGAGCTAACTCCGACTGACCAGGCCGCGATAGGCTCTCCCACTCCTGAGCCTGCCACCCTGGTTGGTGGGAGCCGGTGTCAGTCTAAGAGGTCTGGCCTCAGGTGTCGACTGATTAATCCCGGGAGTATACACAGACGTAGTACCTGGCAGATCCTTTACACCAGGAGTAGATCATGACTTCAATGTCCATATAAGGGCAGTGACATCAGGGGCACCTCCTGCAGAGCATTACCATCGCCTGGCCTGGGAATCCGCTGCAGGAGGTGCCACTGACGTCACTGCCCTTATATGGACAGTGAAGTCAGTGCTCTCTCTATGAGCGGAATTCCCGGCCAGGGCATCAGCAACGATTTGTCTGGGGATTCCGGCACTCCAGTAATAGCCCATGACTTTACTGTCCATATAAGGGCAGTGATGTCAGGGGCACCTCCTGCAGCGGAATCACCAGCCACAGCATTGCCGATGCCTGGTTGGGGATTCCGCTCATAGAGGGAGTCACTGACGATGTCCCTGTCCATATATGGACAATGAAGTAAGGGGCTCCTCCTACAGCGCCAGAATCCCCGGCCAAAGCGTTGCCGATGCCTGGCCGGGGATTCCGCTCATAGAGGGAGCCACAATGGCTCTATCTATGGGGGGAGTATTTACAGGGGGAGTATGCGGCACTATCTACAGGGGGAGTATGCTGCACTATCTACAGGGGGAGTATGCGGCACTATCTACAGGGGGAGTATGCGGCACTTTATACAGGGGGAGAATGCGGCACTATCTACAGGGGGAGTATGTGGCACTATCTACAGGGAGGTGTGTGACCTTATCTACAGAGGGGCTGTGCATGGCGTCATCTACAGGGGGCTGTGTGTGGCGTCATCTATAGGGGGTGTGTGGCGTCATCTACAGGGGGGCTGTGTGGCATCATTTACAGGGGGTGTGTGGCATCATCTACAGGTGGTGTGTGGGGCATCATCTACAGGGGGACTGTGTGGCATCATCTACAGGGGGGTGTGGCATCATCTACAGGGGGTCTGTGTGGCATCTACAGGGGGGCTGCGTGGCACTATCTACAGAGGGCATTGTGGTATTATCTACAGATGGCACTGTGGCACTATCCACAGAGGGGCCATGTGAAACTATCTACAGGGGGCACTGGGGCATCATCTACAGGGAGCAGTGTGTGGCATTATCTACAGGGAGCAGTATGTGGCAATATCTACTGGGGGCAGTGTGGAGCACCATTTACAAGGGGCACTGAGTGTGGCATTTTCTACACTGGTTTTTACGCTACCAGTAGTGGTCAGCACATATTACCTAGCCCTAATGATAAAGTGAGACATCACCTGTCTGTAAACAACCAGATAACCAGAGGCATACCGGCCACCATAGTAGTTGTCAGCTAAACTAGTGCAGAAATTTTGTTAGCTTTTTTTGTATGCATAAATTCTGGAAAGCCACTCCCACTAGCCACACCCACCATATAAACCACACCCCCAATAATACACACCCACCAAAGACGCCACACCCTAAGTGTTCCTTGAAAAAAAACATCTAATGTTTGCAACTATGGTTGTGTCATTTACCAGATAGTATTTTCTGCATCACAGATTAGTTGAAACATGGCTCCATTCTTTAACCACAACAGCTATTGGCTGCTTTCTTTCTTAAACAGTGCCACATCTGTTGGGTGCGGTATTGTACATTCTATTCAATGGATCTGATCTGTAATAAAACGCCTAAGGTGTGGTGATGTTTTTGGAAGAAAGCAGCCATGTTTTTCAAATTTTGTACAAGCCCTTAATCTCCCCAATTTAAGAATATTTTCCCTATTCCCCTACCCTATACGTTATAAAAATTAAAAGACTACATACAAAACAGTTTTTATTACTTTCTCATTGGTGGGGTTCCGGACAAGTAAATAGCACTGTGCTGCAGGGAAGAACTTTGCAGTGGCCGCAGTGCTTACACAGTATAATGGCCTCTTCATTTTCAGATTTGGTGGATCCTACCTGTTATTTTATATCAATCTCTTAGATCTAATTTATCAGCATATGTTAAATAGTGACTTTGAAATTTTTCCAACGTTGTTTAGTTTTATACAAAAATTCAAGGGAGAAAGCCACTCCCTCTTGGTAGGACACGCCCCTTTGTAGGGCACGCCCCATTGGTTGGGCACACCTTAATTAGTCTGGAAAAACAAAGTGTCCCTGGAAAACATTTTCAAATGTTACCAACTATGAAAGTGTGACTGTGTATTAAACAATTCACACACTCCCCATACAGCGTCAAGATCTTGGTGTCTGAATTTTTTATCAGTGTCCAATATAAACTTATTACACATTTTACTGTTCGGTAACGTTAAAGCTGTAGAATGCCAGAGGAGGGGGGATTTAATAATAACATCAAATATATGTTCCCTAATGATCATATCAGCTGCCCTCCCTCCATCTTGCCCCTACAGAGCTTATCATACATGTGCCAAAGGCTTAATAGAGCAGATTTACAATTGCTAATACTGGCGTACTGCTACCTGGTACACCGGTGTGTAATTGTAGTGAAGCACGCACCACATTACCAAACATGGCGCACAACTGTTGAATATGGCGCAGCATTTTTCATGTGTAGAAGGAAAAATCTTAAAGCGGTTGTCCAGTTTCAGCAAATTAATGTTTTTTGTTTTTTTTAGGAGTAAAAGTTATGCAATTTTCCAATATACTTTATGTATTAATTCCTCACGGTTTTGAGGAACATTCGCCACTTCATAAATGTGTTGCATCTTGCGCCAACTTTCTTTCCATTAAGACTGGCGCATGAAACGCCAGCTTTCTAATTTCCCCCCTATGTATGGAGCTCATCTGTAAAAAAAAATAAAAAGCTGTATGTGTGACTGTGTATAAAACAATGCACACACTTCAGATACAGCGTCAAGATCTTGGTGTCCGAATTTTCAATTTGTGTCCATTATAAACTTATTACACATTTTACTGTTTGCTAAAGTGAACATTAAGGGGAACCTGTCAGTAGATCTTAGGGCACTAAACCCCCAGCATGTCATTATACTACTGGGGTTTAGCGTCCTAAACATCACGCTCTCCACACTGTCCGTTTTTGCATTTTGTCTAAAAATAAGTTATAATACGGCGTGCGCTTTATATAAATGACCAGAAGTGTCAGTCCTGAGATGAGTCCAGTGTCACCGGCCTGTGCTGCATCTGATCACTGAGCATGTGCAGGATGTTGCGGGGTTAATCTCAAGACTCTTCTCTGGTAACTTACACATATGGCGTGCCATATTATAACTTATTTTTAGACAAAATGCTAAAACGGACAGTTCTGAAAGGGGCATGTCTAGGATGCTAAGTTCCAGTAGTATAATGACATGCTGCTGGTTTAGTGCCCTAAAATCTAGTGACAGGTTTCTATATAATACCCAGGGGGGATTTAAAAATAACATGATCTTTATTTCGCTCAATCAATACATTCATAAATCTGAAGGATAGACCATCATAATCAATTCCTTTGGTGGGCTCAGCATCTGCAGAAACACAAGATGGCGGCTAATATTCTGAATATCAAACCATTCAGCAGCAAAAAACTGAGCTATTACCCTTTGGTAATAGCCAAATTAATTGTAAAACCATGAAGCAGAAGTGAATTTCCACCAATCAGAGGGCAGCACTACTGGACGTTTAAATGAAGCAAATTGAATATCCTCTGCAGTACTGCTCTTTCTAACTGTAATATTATAATGCTGACTTGGATTTCCACCAATCAGAAAGCAGCACCGTACAGAAGAACCCATTAGAACCACCCATGAGGTAATAGTCAGGCTGACTGTGAGGTCATGACTTGGAATTGCACCAATCAGAGAGCAGCACTGGGTATAAATAGCAGTCGCCATCCGCTCTGCTCATTCTGGATTATTGATTTATGCAGTAGTCCTTTTGTTCCTTGTGAACATGTCAGATAGAGAAAGTCTGAGAGGAAAGAGCAGAGCCACAGCCAGGAGCAGAACATCCAGAGCTGGCCTGAAGTTTCCAGTTGGCCGTATACACCGCTTTCTGAGGAAACGGAATTATGGCAGACGCTTGAGTGGTGATGCTTCAGTGTTCCTGGCCGCTGTGATGGAGTATATGACTGCGGAGATCCTGTTTGGCACCGGGTTCGCAGCCTGGTGTCATAACAGTCACCGCAATATACCCCGTCACCTACAGCTGGCAATGCATGGGGATGTGGAGATGGACGAGCTGCTTAAAAATGTCACCGTAGCTCAGTGGGGCATCATGCCTAAGATCCAGGTAGAGCCCCGCTGGTACGTCCAGATAGATCAATGTCCTCCAGGCCTATAAAACCCTCTCTTATTGACCCAAAGGCCCTTTTAAGGGCAACCCACATGTACCAAAAAACAGATAACTGTGTTATTGTGTGTGTGTGTGTTATGTGTGTGTGTTATTATATGTGTGTTATTATGTCTGTGTTATTATGTCTGTGTTATTATATGTGTTATTATGTGTGTGTTATTATATGTGTTATTATGTGTGTGTTATTATGTGCGTTATTATGTGTGTGTTATTATGTGTGTTATTATGTGTGTGTTATTATGTGTGTGTTATTATATGTGTTATTATGTGTGTGTTATATGTGTTATTATGTGTGTGTTATTATGTGTGTGTTATTATGTGTGTTATTATGTCTGTGGTTTTATGTGTGTGTTATTATGTGTGTGTTATTATATGTGTTATTATGTGTTATTATACCTGTGTTATTATGTGTCTGTTATTGTGTTTGTTATTATGTGTGTGTTATTATTTCTGTGTTATGTGTCTTTTATGTGTGTTTTATTATTTCTGTGTTATTATGTGTCTGTTATTATGTGTGTATTATTATGTGTATGTTATTATGTATATGTGTTATTATGTGCGTTATTATGTGTGTTATAATTTCTGTGCTATTATATGTTATTATATGTGTTACTATGTGTCTGTTATGTTTGTATTATTATGTATATGTTATTATGTGTGTGTTATTATTTATGTGTTATTATGTGTGTTACTATGTGTCTGTTATTATGTGTGTATTATTATTTTTGTGTTATTATGTGTGTTATTTTTGTGTGTATTATTATGTGTCTGTTATTATGTGCGTGTGTTATTATGTGTGTTAGGCTGGATTCACACGAGCATGTTCGGACCGTAAAATACGGAACGTATTTCGGCCACATTTCCCGGACCGAACACACTGCAGGGAGCTGGGCTCCTTGCATCATAGTTATGTACGACGCTAGGTGTCCCTGCCCCACTGCGGGACAACTGTCCCGTACTGTAATCATGTCTTTAGTACGGGACAGTAGTTCCACGGAGATGCCGGGACACCTATCATCATAGATAACTATGATGCTAGGAGCCTGGCTCCCGGCAGTGTGTTCGGTTTGGGAAATGGGGCCGAAATACGTTCCGTATTTTATGGACCGAACATGCTCGTGTGAATCCAGCCTTATTATGTGTGTAATTGTGTATGTATTATTATTTCTGTGTTATTATGTGTGTTATTATTTCTGCATTATTATGTGTGTTATTATTTCTGCATTATTATGTTTGTATTATGTGCAATTATATAAATATTTCGCTACACTAATCTGTAGATAAAGTTAAATGACTACAATTGCTACAAAGGACAGAGGTCAGTAGTGAAGGGTAATGCAGCTGGTACATAGAAGGCAGCAGGCAGGCATTGGAAACATGTATGAAAACAGTTGAAGAGATTAATAAGGGGGAACTTGTGACACACACAGACACAGACACAGGGCCCCACTGTCCATGAGGCGAGGTAAGCAGGTGGCACTTTTACTTGAATGCAGGGGGTGATAAAATAATAAGAAGACAACGTCCCCTGCATATTTTGACAGGTTGCGGTTCTGCAGCGATTTGTGCATAAGCGTGGCTCAAACGCTACAAAGTTGTCGTGATTTTTGCAGAACCGCTTTGTTTCTTAAGTTGTTCCTTTGTTCATTGCAGCAAAGGATAGTAGTTTTTGCAGAAAATGTTGCAAATCGCCGCAAAACCTCAACTGGAAGGGGAACAGGACCTTTTGTGACATAGTGGTCACGTGAACAAGTTCCTGCACCCGGGCACCACAGAGGAGAAGGATTGTAAATGTGTGTATGTGTGGTGTAGTGTCTGTGTGTGAGTGTTAAAGGGATCTGGTCTGAGGTCTTAATTTTATTTTTTGGTTGTGTTGTATGGTATTGGTGCCCCAACTCATTTAGAGGTCAGATCTCAGAAGCAAACACAGACTTGTTAAAGGGGGTTTCCTAAGGCCTTCAATGGAGACAGCAAAATTTCCCGATTATATGGCCTTTGCTAATTTTCATTTATATATGACATACACTTTTATGGGGTTCTTTCGGGTATAGTGATAGTCTTCCTGTCATACTCCTGGTGGTCTGGGGTGACTTAGTAGGTAATTCCTAATACCTGTGTGGTCCAAGGTAAAGACAGGTTATTGATATACTTTTCATTGTGGTTATGGGTTAATATATAATATCCCTGAATGTCTCTAATGCTTTAGTGGTTAACACTTTCTTAATTTAATTATATTATATAATATTATGATGTTGTTTAGGATGGTGCCGCCGTTAGTGGTTGTGATCTCGGCCACGAATTATATTGTAGTCGTAAAGTAGCAGCAGCAGCATTACAAAGTATTTGGGATTGTAGCAGGCACAATACTGGGGCGGCAACAGCCATGGTATTGGAAGGTAGCAGGCTAGCACCATGTAAGGCAGTGACAGAGGTAAATCAGGCAGCAGAATGAGGAGTTTGTGTTGTTCGAAAGCACAAAGTAGATAATGAGCCAAAGATATCTGGGTGCCAAACTGCAGAGATAAGTCAGGGCCGGGAGAAGTCGTCATGGCGGTTTGGACTGGATGGAGAAGTAAAGAAAAAGAGAACGACTCCAATCAGAGAAAACATCACCTGTGAGTCACTGGATGGAAATGTTTATTCTGCCTCTGACTGTGTCGGATCAGTACTGGATTCACTGTATGGTCTGCAGCGAGATGATGGTTGGTACCATTCTTGTTTGGGAAACAACACCCAGCATATGCTTACCATTGTTCAGGCCATACTGAGAGCTGTAGTTTCATATGATGCAAAATATGAGCATCACAATACAGAGATTACACTGACTGCACAACTCCCAGTCTTCCAGTACACACGGTAATGACTGCAGGCAGATAAAACACTCTACACGAGGGTGAAAATAAATGTACCCAATCTTAAATAAGAACCTTAGAAATAATGACATGACAACGACTTTATGGAAGCTGGGGTTTGGCCACAGCATTTATTGAAATACTTAGAAGGACCTTGCCGGTATATGTTAGAACTTCAAACCTTAACATAATAACGACTTTAAAATATCTGCGGCACCCAAACCATCGTATGACGATGGGCCGGATTAAAAACCAGACATTCCTGCCACCGGCGAGGATCTTCACCACCAGCTGTGACAAAGAAAAACAAACGAATTAAAACATCACAAAAAAGGGGAGGGAGGGCGTACAGGAATTTTTTTTCCAAGATGCTTCCGCCTGCTAGCAGTGGCCTCATAAAGCCCCCTATGGTGTCCATCCCCAGTAACCTATCCAAAGCAAATTACCCAGTCACACTCCCTTTATTTCAGCCCTACTACTCCTACCTGCAGTCATAGGCCCATTACCTTGTGGTGCTGGGCCCACAAGGTCTAGGCGCTGGGCACCCATGATGAGGGATGTGCACATATAGGTGTATAATGGCTGATCGGTGTACGTCCTGTTTGTGCATTGATAAAGTTTACATTAATAGTGGACGTGCACATGTTCTGTATAGATGGACGGTGCACTTTATGTAAATTACCAGAAATGTCAGTCCTGAGATGAGTCCAGTGTCACCGGCCTCTGCTTCGTCTGATCACTGAGCAGGATGAGCAGGATGTCGTTGGGTTAATCTCAAGACTCTTCTTTGGTAATTTACTTACAGCCCACAATCTATTCTTTTTAGACAAAATGCACAAACAGACAGTTTTGAGAGGGGCATGTTTAGTACGCTAAACCCCAGTAATATAATGACATTCTGGTGGCTTAGTGCCCTAATATCTAGTGACAGGTTCCTGTATAATGCCCAGGGGGAGGGGGGTTAAGAATAACATAATCTTTATTTTGCGTAATAATCATATTACCCACCTGCATCTCACCCCTACATCATATGGGTGCTACAGGCCTGATGGGTAATATTTACAATTACTAATACTGATGTTACCCAACATGGTGCACAAATGTTGAAGAATATGGCCCCGCATTTTCTTATGTTAGGAAAAAAACATAAAGCTCAATCAATACTTTCATAAATCTGAAGGGCGGACCCCCATAATCAATTGCTTGGTTGGTTCAGTATCTGCAGAAGCACAAGATGGCGGCTAATATCCTGAATATCAGACCATTCAGGAAAAAAAACAACTGAACATCTCCTGCGGTAATAGCCAAATTGATTGTAATTTCATGAAACTGAATTGAATTTGCACCAATCAGATGGCAGCACTACTGGAAATTTAAATAAAGACTAGGCTGGACGGCAGCGCAGAGGGCTTAAGGAAAGCCTCCATGACTGCCATAGGAGGAAGAAGGGCCAATAGGAAAGGAGATGTGAGTGGAGGGAAAGGAGGAGACGGAGAGGGGAGGGGACATGGGGGAGGTGTCTGTTCCTCCCGCTGTTTTCGGCATTGAGCCGGAAGCAGCGGGAGGAAGAACAGGTACAGAACTGAGCTCCCACCCTCCCGCCCTAGGATAGGGGGTAACTTTGGGATTAGGGTTGTTGTGTGTTTTGTTTAGTCTATTTTATGATGTATGATTATGTAACTTGTGTTTCTCATTTTCTTTGGAGCAGGTTCGGATGTCATGGCAGCTGGCGGGGGGAGTCCTTGAGGTTGGTCAGTGCAAAATGGTGGGGGGGTCGCATCGGGGGTATGCGTCCCCCAAAAGGTATATCATTTGAAGACTTCATAGGGTGTTATCCCTTTGAAGTGGTCTTCTGGTGGTTGGAGCCATCTGCAGAGGTGAGCGGTGCCTCCGAGCTGGTTTACGGCTTGAGGTAAAGAGTTGGTGGTGGTTTGCAGATGGCTAACTTAAAGGAAATCCGGTTTAAAATGGCTTCAAGGACTTCCCCTGCTCTGTTAAAGTATTAAAAGATTGATTATTATTTCTGATTCTGACCCATGTTGGGTCATGTGAATTAGAGGAGGAATTCTCCGGTCTAATTCCTAAAGGAGTTATCTGAATGTTTTGGATTAAATTGCATTTAATAATGTAAATAAATAAACGGCTGCTGTGGCCATTTCATATCCAACCTCGGTTGTCAAATGTCGTTATTGGGGGCCAAGAAAAGGGGGGAATAAAAGTTAAAAGGTTTAATAACACATGACTCTACTTAGGCCAGTCATGAAAATTGATCATCTACTGAGGTACTACTCTTTCTAACTGAAATATCATAAAGTGGACTTGGATTTCCACCAATCAGAAAGCAGCACCGTATAGAAGAACCAATTAGAACCACCCATGAGGTAATAGTCAGGCTGACTGTGAGGTCATGACATGTAAATGCACAAATCAGAGAGCAGCACTGGGTATATATTAGCAGCCGCCGCCCGCTCTGCTCATTCTGGATTATTGTTTTATGCAGTAGTCCTTTTGTACCTTGTGAACATGTCAGATAGAGAAAGTCTGAGAGGAAAGAGCAGAGCCACAGCCAGGAGCAGAATATCCAGGGCTGGCCTGAAGTTTCCAGTTGGTCGTATACACCGCTTTCTGAGGAAACGGAATTATGGCAGACGCTTCAGTGCTGTTGCTCCGGTGTTCCTGGCCGCTGTGATGGAGTATATGACTGCAGAGATCCTATTTACCGCTGGGTTCGTAGCCTGGTGTCATAACAGTCACCGAATTATACCCTGTCACCTACAGCTGGCAATGTAATGCGGAGTCTCTGTAGAGCTGTTGGCCTTGGCTGACGCCAACTACAGGTTTATAATTGGGGATACCGTGGCCTATGGGAGCACTGCGGATGCTCGCATCTTCAGGGCTTCCAGAATGAGTGAACGGCTTCAATTCAATCAGCCCTGACCCAGTTACCCTAAAATAGACATATAATCTATCAAAATTTACAGTAGACAATGACAAATAAAAGGTCTATTTTAGGGTAAAACTAAATTATTACCAGAAAAAATTAGCTTAAATTAAAAAAGCATATTTTTTTACTCTTATTTGCAAACTTTAAGTCTAGAAATTCGAAAACAGCAAAAAAATTGGTATAAAAATGATAAAAAAAAGGAAACCTGCATTGCCTATGAAAAAAACATTGCAAAAAACACGTTGTTCATCCAACAAATAAAAAAGTTATAGCCATTTAACTAACGCGTGCTAAAAATGGCTAAGTGGCGTCTGGTCCTGAAGGCTCAAAATAGCCCGGTCCTGAACGGGTTAATTTATGCAGTCGATCACTGTATGCCATGTAATGAAATTCATGAAAAAAAACAAACTAGGAACTTTTTAACTTTGCCCTCTCAAATGAGCCCGTGCTTGGCACGATCTAACCACATTAGAATATCTGGCCGGAAATCCACTATTATCTGTGATTAATCATTTCAGCAGCCAAATGCATTTTTTGCCTGTTCTGTATTACATCTTAACAAAACAAAATCAATTAAAATTTCATATTAAAATGAGTTTACCCGGGCACATTCTCTTCGGTCTCTTGGCAGTCTCACGGCAGGGTTTACCAGGAGACACTTGGGAAGTTGCGAGCGAACTGAAAATAATAGTTCTTCATATCACAGCTAACAGCATGCCCAACTTTCCTGCTAACGTTTTTATGCCCACTTTTAATAAACCATGGATATTAAACTATATATATGCCAAATATTTTCAACCAAACCCCCGACTGCCTACTGCAGTAACATAAGCCAGTGAAAGGCAGGGGGATATTCATTTCAATGTATTACAGTTTTAGTGGATCTTGCTCTGTGGGACTGGCCTTTAATGGACTTTAAAAATGTCACATTTGCACAAGAATTAAATTGCATTCCACGTGGACGTGCGTTCTACCCTTTGATCTAAACCCCGGAAATTTGGACTGCAGCCGAATTGTGAGAGAGGTGCGCCGGCTTCCAGAGGTCTGTTTGCTGAGGCATCAATCCTGGAGAGCTATATATTGCTGTCATACTTAAGTGCGTTTTATACAGCAGTCAGGCAAGCTCCTGCTTCTCGAATGACAGGTTTCTTAAGGCTCTTTCCTGAGCCTTGTGTCTATGGCCTGAGAGCTGTCACATCATGTTAGGCCTCTGAGCTCTGTATAGGACAGAATGTTACAGCCAATCACATAGTGTGTCACACATGAATATTTTATCAAGGCAAATCACTGACTATTGCAGTCTGCAATTGAGAGGACAGCAATACAGTGAGATGGGTCCTCCAGGGAGAGGGGTGAGGGAGCGCGTTATTCATAGCCGAGAAGACGCGTGCACAGGGAGATCACCTGCAGGTTAGTAGAGACAGATTTAGTTGACTCTCGCTTGCGTCCAAGCCCTCACGCTTGCAAATACATTGGTGATTGGACTGTGACTGTGCCGCACGCTGCAGTTTATATAATTGAAGCTTGCAGGTGACCTCATACCTATTAGATGGGAAAGAGTAAGAAACTGGTTGTCTGACTGTGACACATTTAATAAAATATTGGTATAGCTATTGCTAACATATGACTTGAATTTTAAGAGACAGTTTGGTGGATGGCATTCATTAAAGAACAACCCCCCCCCCCCCCCGATATCACTAGTAGATATAGGTGCTTGAGTTGCCACACAAGTTGTTAAAAGTTATATTTTTTTCTTAGCCATGTATATCTGCAAATGGGTGATGACCATTGTAGTTGACATTACAGCTCCTATTAGGCTGTCACCCAGCTTTCCCAGACTCCTGATGGGCAAATCTGCCTGACTAGAGACGTGCACGGAGGTTGTACAGCGCCCTTATTCTCCCCTAGAAGCAATGTTTTTAGAGAAAGAATAACTCAACAATATGGAGTCTGATAGAGCATGCCACTTTTTTTTTTTGTCAGATTCTATATGAAAACCTTATAGAAGTCTATGGGTATGTGCACACGATGAGAGGCTTTTACGTCTGAAAAGACAGACTGTTTTCAGGAGAAAACAGCTGCGTAGTTTCAGACGTAAATGCTGCTCCTCGTATTATGCGAGGCGTCTTTGACGCCTGTAATCTTGAGCTGCTCTTCATTCACTTCAATGAAGAACGGCTCAAATTACGTTGCAAAGAAGTGCCCTGCACTTCTTTGCCGAGGCAGTCAATTTACGCGTCGTTGTTTGACAGCTGTCAAACGACGACGCGTAAATGACAGGTCGTCTGCACAGTACGTCGGCAAACCCATTCAAATGAATGGGCAGATGTTTGCCGACGTATTGGAGCCGTATTTTCAGACGTAAAACGAGGCATAATACGCCTCGTTTACGTCTGAAAATAGGTCGTGTGAACCCAGCCTTAAGGTACATTATTACGGTTCCTGTTTATGGTGAACTAGCAAGTAAATGGAATAATTTTCTATTAAAGGGTTATCCCCCATCCTACTAGTAAGGCCCCATACACATGACCGTAATTTTAGACCGTAATTATAGAATCCATAATTACGGATGAATTTGTGGATCCATTATTTCTATTGGCCACGGACACCTTTCCATATATTTGCTGATGTGTGTCCGGGCCATAGAAATGATCAGCAAATTATAGAATATGTCCTACTCTTGTCCGATGTGTATCTGTAGCAGTCGGATCCGTATTTGCAGACAGTAAAAACTATTACGGTTGTGTGCCCTTGGCCTAATTCTGCATTTTTCAGTCTATTTTGCATGCCCCACTCGGTCAGGCTCTGTGCGATTTGTGGGCGGTGCGCTGTCTAAGGCCCCATGCACACAACTGTATTTTTCATCCGTAATTACGGACCGTAATTATGGACCCATTCATTTCTATGGGCTACGGACACCTTTCCGTATTTTTTGTATGTAATTACGGAAGCGTTGCGATGCGACGCCTGGTGATTACCCAAGATTCCTCCCTGTTTTTTTGTGGATCCGTAAATACGGATGCATTACGGATGCACTACGGACCGTATTTACGGACTCCTCCGTATATGCGGATGATTTACGGATGACTATAAATGACTACGTCCGTATTTATGTAGTCTATTTGCGCTGGTTCCATCACCATTGAAATCAATGGTGATGCAAAAGGAAACCTATGGTTTCCGTTTGTTTCATTCAGGGTTCCATTCATGGGTTCCCCTGACGGAAAGCTCCAACGGAACCCCTGTACGGAGCCCTGAAGCAGATGTGAACGAAGCCTTGGCTGTCTATATCTTTCTACCCAGTAGTGATAATTAGCTAGTTTCATTCAGTTTTACTGTACGCTGTAAATGATTTTTTTTTACCAGTTTAGAGAAAAATCTGCTGTGCCGACATCTAGTGGTCTACAGGAAAACTGCACATCATTTATTTTTTCATAAATAAACATGACCAAATAGTTTTTACACAAAAATAATTGACATTGTATACATTCTGTCACATTCTATATTATAATAAACTTTGATAATTTTTTTTATTGCTTCTGCTCAGAATACAGAGTATTTAACTTTAAACACATTAAACATCAGAACCAGATTATTACCTCACATGTGACCTGGGGTTATTAGCTCCAATCAGCAACCATTTTCATTTTCAGTTGCACTAGCGAATAATGGTAACGTGTTGCTAATCAGAAATCTTTTGCTAATAAGCAATCAGCAGATCTCAAGGGATCTCTGGTAAGATTGAAAAGTGGAAAAATGGGATTGCTACATTAATGGTGCAATCAGCAAAGGCAACACAAAAAGCAAACTTCGTTTTGTAAATAAAACAACAATTTAATTAGTTTTCTAATGCAAATGTAACCACAGGAAAAAGTAAACATTTCCTCTGTGTCTTTGCGTTAATTAATTATTCCTTATATTATATGTCGACTCTGAGTAAAAGGATGTTTAATGAACATGTTCTTTTGACAGGAAAATCATATCACCTTATACTCAACAGGAATTTAGTGGAGAATTATGGAAAAAGGAACATTTACGTAAACTTATATTAAATAAGTAATAGCAAAAGAATAAGAGTCGGCACTGCTGCAATCAATAGTCCTCCGGGCGTTTGGCAGATCACTGTCCGGGCAGCATGTACACTGACACGGTGTGTGTCAAGGGAGGTGCTGGCTCAGCAAGAAAAGTTCATATATATCGCAATGAATGAAGAAAGAAATAGAACCGCACTCACCCAAATTTGAAGTTTTCATATGTTTTATTGCGAAATGAGAAGTGTGTGTGGGGGGAGACGGAGATATGCACAAGTTCACAGGCAACAGCTGTTTCGCGTAGACACACTTTCTCAAGCCTTCTGCAGAAGGCCATAGTGGCGACAGCGGGCATGAGGGCCACCAACGGCGTCGCTATCGCTGTAGCAGCCATAGTGGCGACACCGGGCATGAGGGCCCCCCCATGGTCAGAGGCGGCGCAAGCTGCCGCTGCGGCTGCTACAGCAGTAGTGACGCCACTAAAGCAGAGCAGGGAGGTATCTCCCTGCTCTGCTATCTACTAGCACCACTGTAGTTCCCTGAAGAAGCGGAATCCTTGTGCGGCCGGGGATTCCGCTCCTGGACGGAGCGCTTGATGTCTCTGCCCATATATGGACAGTGACATTAGGCGCAACTCTTGAAGCAGAACCCCCATCCACAGCGTTGCCGACTCTGTGACCGGGGATTCCACTCCAGGAGAAGCCCTTGATGTCACTGTCCATAAATGGACAGAGACGTCAGGGGCTTCTCCTGGAGTGGAATCCCCGATGCTGTGACCGGGGATTACACTCCAGGAGAAGCCAGTGACGTCATTGTCAATAAATGGACACAGACAACAGGGGCTACTCCTGGAGTGGAATCCCCGATCACAGTGTCGGAAACGCTGTGGATGGGGATTCCGCTTCAGGCGTTGCCCCTGATGTCACTGTCCATATATGAACAGAGACATCAAGCAGAGCACTCCAGGAGTGGAATCCCCGGCGCCATGCAGCCCCCTGTAGATAATACAATATAGCCCCCTTGTATATACTGCCCCACAGCAATCCCCCGTCCCCTTGTATATACTGCCACACAACAATCCCCCCTCCCCTTGTATGTACTGCCGCACAGCAATCCCCCCCCTTGTATATACTGTCACACAGCAATCCCCCGTCCTCTTGTATATACTGCCACACAGCAATCTGTCCTCCCCTTGTATATACTGCCACACAGCAATCACCCTTCCCCTTGTATATACTGCTTCATAGCCCCCTCCCCTTGTATATACTACCACACAGCAATCCCCCCTCCTCTTGTATATACTGCCACACAGCAATCCCCCCTCCCCTTGTATATAGTGCTGCACAGCAATCCCCCCTCGTATAAAATGCTACAAAGCCCCCCCTTCCCCTTGTATATAGTGCTACACAGCAATTCCCCCCTGTATATTACCACAAGCAATTCCCCCCCTTTATTTTACCACACAGCAATCCCCCCCTGTATATTACCACACAGCCACCTAAAAAAAAAAAGATTGTACTTACCTTGCCCCGCTCCTGCGACGGACGGAGCGCTGCATGAACAAACCGACATGATGTGACGTCATCACGCCGGCCTGCGCAGGGCATCTTCCCATCACATTCCCAGCAAGGACAGTGAAAAGTGCGCGGCTTATAGGGAACACTGTTCAAATGTCCAATCAGCTGTTGCCAGGAGATAATCTGCCTGGATATAGAAGGTTCTGGGACCAGCTCATGCCAACTGCGCAGCGGACAATGACCAATCAGCTTTTACTCTAACAGCCGTGGTCGCGGACCACCAGCTTCTCTCACCTTCCGGCAGCCACGACCGCAGACCTTTGTACTCCTGCCGGCGTCTCCTTCCCCGGAGACGCCAGCACACTTGGCCGCACTGGTCTGCAGTTGCTTCTAAGTTCGCGCGCGCCCGCCCCCGGCCTTAAAGGGCCAGCACACGCATGTTCTCTACCCAATCCCCACACACCCTGTAATATAAAAAGGGCTCTGCCCTCTTCCTCCTTGGCTAAGCATTGTTTTTGTCTTCCCATGTTAGTTAAAGAGGCTCTGTCACCAGATTTTGCAACCCCTATGTGCTATTGCAGCAGATAGGCGCTGCAATGTAGATTACAGTAACATTTTTATTTTTAAAAGACGAGCATTTTTGGCCAAGTTATGGCCATTTTTGTATTTATGCAAATGAGGCTTGCAAAAGTACAACTGGGCGTGTTGAAAAGTAAAAGTACAACTGGGCGTGTATTATGTGCGTACATCGGGGCGTGTTTACTACTTTTACTAGCTGGGCGTTCTGATGAGAAGTATCATCCACTTCTCTTCAGAACGCCCAGCTTCTGGCAGTGCAGATCTCTGACGTCACTCACAGGTCCTGCATCGTGTCGGCCACATCGGCACCAGAGGCTACAGTTGATTCTGCAGCAGCATCAGCGTTTGCAGGTAAGTAGCTACATCGATTTACCTGCAAACGCCGATGCTGCTGCAGAATCATCTGTAGCCTCTGGTGCCGGCTCGTCTGACACGATGCAGGACCTGTGAGTGACGTCACAGCGTGATCTCTCGAGAACACGCTGTGTCTGCACTGCCAGAAGCTGGGCCTTCTGAAGAGAAGTGGATGATACTTCTCATCAGAACGCCCAGCTAGTAAAAGTAGTAAACACGCCCCGATGTAACAAACATAATACACGCCCAGTTGTACTTTTACTTTTCAACACGCCCAGTTGTACTTTTGCAAGCCTCATTTGCATAAATTCAAAAATGGCCATAACTTGGCCAAAAATGCTCGTTTTTTAAAAATAAAAACGTTACTGTAATCTACATTGCAGCGCCTATCTGCTGCAATAGGAGATAGGGGTTGCAAAATCTGGTGACAGAGCCTCTTTAAGCAACCTTAGTTGCATCCTGTTCCCAGTGTTTCCATATCCTGCTTCCTGTAGCCTGTATCCCGTAACTGTGTTTGTTCCTGAGCTGAAATCTAGTGTTGGAGTACTGTTGTTCCATCTGCCACGTCCAGTGTCATCTGCCTCACTAAGTGTCTTCTGCCATATCCAGTGTCATCTGCCACGACCAGTGTCATCTGCCATGTCCAGTGTCGTTTGCCACGTCCGGCATAATCTGCCACCCAAGTGTCATCTGTGCCACGAATCATCTGTATCCACATACCCCAGAACCGTGACAGTACACTCAGGCCATGGATCCTGCTGGTCAACCTAAAACTGTGATACAGCTGATGCAAGTGGACATTCGTGACCTCCAGGAACACCAGGATCAACTCCTACAGGCTGTGTAACTGTTTGGATCGTCCTTCTGTTCCCCCGCTGGCTGCTACCGCTGCTCCACCACCTGCTACCCCTCCTGCCTGTCCTGAGTCTGCAATCTCGTTGCCTCTACCTCCTCGCTATGACGGGATAATAAGGCCTGTAGAGGTTTCATTAACCAGTGTACGCTCCAATTCAACTAGCGTGCCTATCTCTCTCTTCTCTGACAAAGCCCTGGCATGGGCGAACCTCATCTTGGAACGTGAGGGTCCGGAATCTTCTGATCTGCCCCTGTTTTTTTAGACTTTCCGTACAGTGTTTGAGGAACATCCTCTGCAGCTGCCTCACTGCTGACTCTTAATCAAGGGGAATCAACTGTAGGGGAGTACGCCATCTTCTTCCGTACACTGGCTTGGAATAATGAGTCTCTAGTGGCAACTTTCTGTCAGGGTCTATGTCGAAGTATAAAAGATGAACGGGCAGCTCGACAGCTTCGCTCTACCTTGGATGCCTTGATACTGCTAGCAATCCGGATCGATATGAGGATCCAAGAGCGCACTTGTGAAGTTCACTGGGAGAAGAGGTCTTATAAAGTGGCACTTAACCCCTATCCGCACCAGGACGTAACTGTACGTCGTTGCGGGAAGTTACTTCCCGCACGAGGACGTACAGTTACTGAGTTAATCCCGGTGCACACTGTAGGCGACAGTGTGCACCGGGAACCAGGAGGTCAGCTGTCGCCGACAGCTGACACTCCCCTCTTGCCGGCCAGCGGTCCTTTGCCGCTGATTTCGGCGCATTAACCCCTTAAATTCGGCGATCGGGTGCAATCGGCGAATTTTAGGGGTTTCTAACATATCGGCAGACCCCCGTCCGAAATCGCGGGGTCTGCCGATAGTTAGTATGGCAAACGGAAGCCAAACAATGGCTTCCGGGTCTGCCATGGACAGAAGCCCATCAGGACCAACCTTCGGCTGGTCCTGATAGGCTTCCTGTCAGAGTGACAGGAAGTCACTGTGTCGTTCCCGATGCACACTGTCGGCGACAGTGTGCATCGGGAACTTGGAGATCAGCTGTCCCCGACAGCGGACACTCTCCAGTGTTGCCGATCAGCGGCTCATCGCCACTGATTTCGGCAATTAACCCGTTACATGCGGGGCTCGATTGCAATCTCCGCATGTAGCGGGTTTGTAGCGCATCAGCAGCCCCCATGCAATCGTGGGGGCTTCTGATGCTTGTGATGGCACCTGGGGGCCAGACAACGGCCCCCAGGTCTGCCATGTATGTCAGCCTATGAGGATCAGCCTCTGCTGATCCTCGTAGACCAACTGTCAAAGTGACTGTGACGTCACACTGACAGTTGGAATACATTACACTACCTAGGTAGTGTAATGTATTCTAGCAGCGATCAGAGCTGCAGGTCAAAAAAAGAAAGTGTAAAAAGTAAAAAAAAAAGTTAATAAACAAAAATATAAAGTGTAAAAAGTAAAAAAAAGTTAATAAAAATGTTTTATAAAAGTGTAAAAATAAAAGGTTTTGTTTTCCTATAATAAATCATTTATTATAGGGAAAAAATGAAAACGTTAAAAAAAAGTACACATATTTGGTATCGCCGCGTTCGTAACGACCCAATCTATGAAACTATAATGTTAATTTTTCCGCACGGTGAACGCCACAAACAAAATAAACTGAAAACTGTCAGCATCGCTATTTTTTGGTCACCACCCCTCCCAAGATATAGAATAAAAAGTGATCAAAAAGTTGCATTTACCCCAAAATGGTACCAATAAAAACTACAACCCGTCCCGCAAAAAACAAGACCTCCCACAGCTTTTTTGACGAAAAAATAAAAAAGTTACGGCTCAGAATAGCGTGTCCCAGAAAATAAATTATTTTATAGAAACTTCATTTTATTGTGCAAACGCTGCAAAACTTAAAAAAAACTATACACATATGGTATCGGCGTAATCATACCGACCGGCAGAATAAATTAAAACGTAATTTATTGAGCACGGTGAACGCTGTAATAAATAAAGAATTTAAAGCGCCAAAATCGCTGTTTTTTGGTCACCCTAGCTCTAAAAAACATCCTGAGGGGCCAAAATGCTCACTATACCCCTAGAAAAATTCCTTGAGGGGTGTAGATTCCAAAATAGGGTGACTTTTGGGGGGTTTCCACTGTTTTGGTCCCTCCGGGGCGTTGCAAACCCGACATGGCACTGAAAACCAATCCAGCAAAATCTGCTTCCAAAATCCAAAAGGCGCTCCCTCCCTTCTGAGCCCTGCTGTGGGTCCAAACATCAGTTTACGACCACATATGGGGTATTGCCGTAATCGGGAGAAATTGCTTTACAAATGTTGGGCGGCTTTTTCTCCTTTATTCCTTGTAAAAATGAAAAAATTCTATGTTTCCACAGAAAAATAGGTGATTTTCATCTTCACAGACTAATTCCACTAAATTCTGCAAAAAAACTGTGGGGTCAAAATGCTAACTATACCCCTAGAAAAATGCCTTGAGGGGTGTAGTTTCCAAAATGGGGTCACTTTGGGGGGGGGGGGTTTCGGCTGTTTAGGTACCACAAGACCTCCTCAAACCTGACATGGTGCCTAAAATATATTCCTAAAAAAAGGAGGCCCCGAAATCCACTAGCTGCTCCTTTGCTTCTGAGGCCTGTGCTTCAGTCCATTAGGACACTAGGGCCACATGTTGGATATTTCTAAAATCTGCAGAATCTGGGCAATAAATATTGAGTTGCGTTTCCCTGGTAAAACCTTCTGTGTTACAGATTTTTTTTTATTACAAATGAATTTCGGCAAAAAAAATGAAATTTGCAAATTTCACCTCTACTTTGCCTTAATTCCTGTGAAACGCCTAAAGGGTTAAAATATTTTCTGAATGTGGTTTTGAATACCTTGAGGGGTACAGTTTTCAAAATGGGGTGATTTATGGGGACTTTCTAATATATAAGGCCCTCAAAGCCACTTCAGAACTGAACTGGTCCCTGAAAAAATAGCCTTTTGAAATTTTATTGAAAATATGAGAAATTGCTGCTAAATTTCTAAGCCTCGTAACGTCCTAGAAAAATAAAAGTATGTGAAAAAAAATGATGCAAACATAAAGTAGACATATAGGAAATGGTAACTAGTAACTATTTTGTGTGGTATTACTATGTGTTTCACAAGCAAATACATTTAAATTTAGAAAAATGCTAATTTTTGCACATTTTTGCTAAAATTTGAAGTTTTTCACAAATAAATATTGAATTTATAGACCAAATTTTTTCACTAACATAAAGTACAATATGTCACGAGAAAACAATCTCAGAATCGCTTGGATAGGTAAAAGCATTCCGGAGTTATTACCACATAAAGTGACACATGTCAGATTTGAAAGAATAGGCTGTGTCCTGATGGCCAAAACAGGCTGTGTCCTAAAGGGGTTAAGTTTCAAAAACCCCTTCTGCCTTCTCCTGTTGTACCTCTAGAGTAGCCAATGCAAATAGACAGACTCAGACTGTCCGAGCAAGAGCAGCAACTTCTATATTGTGTCTGTATTGTGGTTAACAGGGACATTTTGTGTGCCAATGTGAAACCGGGAAATCTCCAGCACCTAGGGTTGATTGGAGAGACAATCCTAGGTGCATCTTCTGGAACTACTAAATTCTCTCCCAGACTTTCTATCGAAACTAGTGAAGGATCGCACTCTGTACCTGCTTACTTGGATTCTGGAGCAGCTGCAAACTTCATCCAGCAGTACTTAGTAGACTGTCTCCACTTGGTAACTGTTCCCCTAGAAAAACTCTAGCGGTAGCTTCTGTTGATGGACAACCCCTACCGGACCCTATCCTGTCTATCACCAAACTGAGATTACAGATAGGAGTTCTTCACTCGAACTAATAACTTTCTATGTCCTATCCAAAGCAATAAACCCCATCCTGCTGGGATTGCCATGGCTTCGCCAGCACACTCCAGTTCTTGATTGGAGTTCCATAGAGGTCCTCCAATGGAGTTCCCGATGTCTTCACCGCTGTCTACCTCAGGTTCGTCCTGTTCTTTCTCCACTACCTCTGTCTCTCAATAGACTACCTCCACAATACGCTAACTACGCGGATGTCTTTAGCAAGAAAGAGGCAGAGGTCCTTCCTCCTCATCGTCCCTACGATTGTGCTATTGAGTTGCTTCCTGAAGCTTCACCTCCTCGTGGACGGGTTTATCCTCCAGACATATATGATTTTGACCTGATGAAGGGACCAGTTCGTTCCTGAAACACGTAGTCTGAACCAATTAAATATCTTTGCAATATTTCACGTCCCCATGATACCAGCCAGGCGCCGTGACCAGAACACTGCAAGTTTTTTTCTCCTTCTATCCACATAAAGTAAAAATATTACATTTTTGGGCTTCGTGCGAACATGTTTCCCCCACGCAAATTGCTCACATCACATCACATGACCATGGCCAGAATTTTATCCACTGGAAGTCAACAATAAATGTTCCTACTGAATAACAACAAGCAGAGATCTTGAAAACCGTGAGGAATTAATACAGAAAGTATATTGGAAAATTGTGTAGCTTTTAATTATACAAAAAATTACATTAATTTGCTTAATTACTTTAACTGTTTTAGACACTTTTTTTTCTAACACGCTCGAAGAGGGATTGTAGCTTAGCGGCAAGAGACGTGGTCTAGCATAAAGGGGGCGTCTTAAATGTGACACTGTGCACCAAAAATGCACCAAAATTTTGATGCAAAAAGCTGCAATAAACTAAGTTAATTTAATAGGTGGTATAAGGAAGAGAAAAGTGTCTAGCAAGATACGCCAAATTTATCACACAGCATGCACCACTGATAGATTTGGCGCATTTTCTGACTGCCTTGTCTAAGTTTACGCTGTCTAAAACTTATACAGTATCAGTAAATCTGCCCCAATATGTTTAATTGGGGAAGAATCCGCTCTGCTTGGAGTATAGGATGCCCACGAGGGACATGCGCTGAATTCTTGTCACAGTTGTCCATAATGATTATAGCGGGAGGATTTTGAGCAGGTTTGAATAACAGAAGAGTTGAGACACACAGGTGGGGTACACAGCAGGTCTCAGCCTGAGTTCCATTAACACTCAGGAAGATTAATGACAGACGGTGTCCGCAATAAGCAAACACAGAGGACACGAGCCCAGCGTGTAGTCATTCCCAGATATGAGTGAGAAAAAGAAAATACCGTACATGATCTATTTTATACAGCGATCGGTGTCCGTTTCATACATCGCAAATAAGCATATGGTTGATTGCTGTTAAGCCCCTCACCACCCGTGCAGTCACTTTCAAAGTTGTGTATTATTTCTCTATATAGTTCTGACAAGTTTATACATTGTTTAAACAGGACCTGTCACATTTCCCTCCCATATCGGTTACACAAAATATAGATCCGCATAGGTCCAGTTTGTAGTTTTGGTGCAGATTTTCCTGTATATTTTTAAGCCAAAGAAGGTGTGGACTGGATCCCCTTGCTTTTGGCTTAAGAAAATACAATAACTGAAGGCGTTATACTTCTCTATTTTAGATAAATTCCCTGTTTTGAAACAACCTGGTAAAAACCGCATCAAGATAAAAACGAAATAGGCCTTAGGATGTAGGTGCTCGGCTTGTTTAGTCTGAGGGTATGTTCACACGGATTATTTTCGGCCATTTTTCAGGCCGTAAACGGCCTCCAAACGGCCCAATATCGGAAGCAGAACGACTCCAAACATCTGCCCATTGATTTCAATGGGAAAACGGCGTTCTGTTCTGACGGGGCATTACTTTACGTAAAAAAACGGCCACGAAAAAAGTGCATGTCTCGTCTTCCGCCGTTTTTGGAGCTGTTTTTCATAGACGCTATAGAAAAACAGCTCCAAAACAGCCGTAAAAACGCAGCGAAAAATGCAGCGAAAATCGCGAGTGCTTTAAAAACATCTGAAAATCAGGAGCTGTTTTCCCTTGAAAACAGCTCCGTATTTTCAGACGTTTTTGAGTTTGTGTGTGAACATACCCTAATAGATGCCTCATGGGAGCTCAAAAACAGCCCCACTTGTGCAAATGATGTAAATAGGAGTCTCGGGCAAAGTGAAAATTGTCGTACAACTTCTACTTATCTTGCCAATTTGCTAAAACATAGGTAGGGTTGTTATTCAGGGGCCTTATCTGGGTGACAACCACAATGTGGGATGCAGTGGAGGCCATATTGGTTGGCCTACAGTTTTCCAGAAATACTTTAGGAGTAGACTGAATAGAATTTGAGACACTTGTCAGAATTGAACAATTGAAGGACTGGTTTTACTTTTGGTTGAAATTTTTTTTTAACAAATGGTGTAAGCTATGTGTATATGCACCTAAACTGATGATAAATGATATGTAATCCATGCACTTCTCTCACAAAATTGACAAATTTTATGATAATCCCTCAACAATTCAACAGCTGGAGACGGGAAAAATGAAGGTGTAATATTTGTGTCAGGGCCTGATGTGATTATATTGAGAAATGATCCCAAGGAAAGTAATGGGGAGCAGCCGAGATCGGTCGTAATAGATGATATAACATTATGCATTTCTTTAGTACTAGGGACCATTAAATAAAATGATTCCATTTGGAACGAAGTTGCAAACCTCTAAAAATAATCTCATATTCTCACAAGACTGCTAGACTGAAAAAAGTGCACGATAGGGTGGTGCATAATGGAGTGCAAGATGACAGGGAATCTATCACTAGGAGTGCCTACTGATATGCCAAATAGAGCCCGAAACTTGGCGTAGGAAACCCTCGTTCATTGGCTGTTCGCATATTTTATGCCAACCAAAAAATTATCGCTAGTCAGCAGTACATCTCCCTGTGTAGTGCTGCCCGAAATGATGCAAATCATAGCGACGATCGTTCGTCCCCACACATTACTAATGATTGTTCCTCGTGAATGGATCTAACGAGTACAGATCGACATGCTGTATCATCGATCGTCGCTGATTTTCACGGCCAGTATCGGGCAATCTAAAAGGATCATTAGTCATGTAACAGAACCCGCCCCGTGCCCGTCCAGCATACTGTATATGGTACATCCACCAAACTTATAACAAGGTGTGTTGCTTTAAATTCATGCTTGACATGCACGACACGTAATAATAATAACAAGTCCCAGATTCTTCTGCTTCCGTGACTCCCAATTTATTTTTTACTAAACATACCACATCATCAACTAGCGTTATAACATATTTTTGCATATCCAGGTATGACGACAGCTTTTATTTAGTACTAGTAGAGACTCAATGTCATATGCAAAATAAAGACAGCTAAAATAATTACAAGACTAGCATGCCGCTGATCTGATATTATATGATCCTACAGTAAAAGCTGTCAGACCGGAGTACATCTCCGTGATCACATGATGCGGTTTTGATGTGCGCCTATCTTATCCAACTATCAGTCGTGCCATATGCTGTGAGCATTGTACATGGATTTATCAAATCTTCTCCGCATTTGTACTGCGATGTCTTCCCGTGTCTTTCCCCATCCTCCTCTGTGCGCTCTATGATTCTCTGTTATCCTTCTTTCATTGTCTGTATATTTATTGTCATCCGTCCTTGCCGTCTCCTCTCCCGAGTCTCTGTCTTTAATAACCTGGAGGTGATTAGCAAAAATCATATTTGATTTTGACACTCAACCTGCCAGTTAAATACAGGCTAACAAAACCGTTCTGCCATCCAATATGCGAAATGCTTTTCCCCCCTTAATTAGGTAGATAAATACAGAGTTTCCATGGCAACATCTTCGTCTGTTTGTAACCCAATGCAATTGAGTTTTATGGATGTTATGGCATGTTATTGTTTAACCCCGTGTGATACGAAAATCCTGATGGTTTTCAATCCCTTTTTTTTTCTGATACAGTGAATTTCTTTGCATATGAAAAATGGGACAATGGCTTATGAAAATGACATTAATTTAAAAAAATAGGGAAAATTGTAATGGATAGTAACCACTATATTGAATATTTAAAGCCAGAAATGTAATAAGCTGAAAGAGGAGAAGCATGGTACCCCAACATTGCACAGCAGTAAACCAGTATGGGCCCCCCAGTAATTGTGAATTAGTCACATCTTTGTATAAAATAAAGTCTTAAATTTTTTTATATGTAAATGTAACCTGTTTTTGGATCTACTATACTTACATACTCTATTATAAGTGCTGAACATAAGGCTCTCAGCAATGAGACGTGATTAAAGGGAACTGCAGTTTCCATGACTAATTCGGTCTACAACATGATCAATGAATTTGGACAACCCCCCCTCTCCTGGGCTGAAATTGAGCAGCTGTTGTATTCAGGAAAACTTTTAATATTTAAGCTCATCGTTGCTGCAGCACCAAAGAAACATTTCATTGCACCCACTAAAATTAATAGATGTCCATTCCTTTTATTGGGTGGCTCTGGGCTCTGGTTAATAGAAGGGTTGTCACAGCACCACCCGTCACTAAATTTGTTATGCAGACATAAGATTTTGCCTACCCATAAGTTCTATGTTTTCTCCAATAAATTTCAGTGTCAGGAAAACCGAAACATACCTACTTTACAAGGGCATAGATACCATAGGCGCAGCCCATACATCTACTTTGTGTAATGTCCGTGGCTGCGGGCTGTCAGCTCCAACCTCCCCCTGACAGCCGCAGCCACGAGTCGGCAAGTGCTGGCCCCAGCCTCCTCCTCAGGAGACGCCAGCGCACGCGTCCACTCACCTCAGCCGGATCCCGTAGTGTGCGCGCTCTTAAAGGAGCAGTGCGCGCACCGGACCTCGTTGATGAACTATGACCTGTGAGTACCCTGGACTATAAGAGGGGTCGAGCCCCCTAGTTCTATGACTGAGCGTTGTTGTGTTCCCTAGTTTGTCTATGTGATGGCCTCCTAGTGTGTTACCTGTTCCAGTCCCTGCTCCAGTCCTTTTTCCAGTCCCTGTCCCTGTACCTGTTCCAGTTCCTGTTCCTGTTCCTAGCATTTCATACATTCCCGGTCTAGCACTGTGCTGTGCCAAAGTCGTGCCGTGCTGCTTCCACGTCTGACCTGCTTCACCTCGCCTGACGTCTACCTGCTGCCTAGTCCCAACCGAGCCTGCCCTGCTGCTGTCTGAGCTGCCACAGGTACCTATAGAACTATAGACTCTCACCTGCTCCCTGTTGGTCAGCTGCCTTACCGCCGAGGCGGTACGGCCAAGTTGGTCCACAGACCCTTCGTGACACTTTGGGGCCTATGAAAAGGAGGCCCAACTCACGCTAGTCCAATACTATTTTCTTATGGGCTTTATGAACGAGAGCAGGGTTCACTCTTTACTCAATATTTAGCAAGTGAGTGAAGGGTTTGCCTTTCTCTCCTACAATGGATGGTTATGGGGTGGGAGGATTAAGGCCCTGTTCACAGTTTTTTGCAGGCGGACATTTGCCGCATTTTTTGCAGCAAAAAACGCAATCTCTGCCTCCCATTGATGTCAATGGGAGGTCAGAGACATCAACGCCCAAAGAAAGGGCATGTTACTTCTTTTTCTCGCGAGCGTTTTCTACCATTCGTGGGAAAAAAAACACCTCCATCTCCCATTGAAATCAATGGGTGGTGATTTTGTTTTTTTTTATGCTGTTTCTGACACGGTTTCTGAGTCAAAAACAGCGCCAAAATACTCAGTGTGAACTAGCCCTTACGGGAAACTAGTGCTTGACCTTCATATCCAGCAGGGACTGCGAGGTGTGATGACATAAACTAGCAACTATAGTAACCCCGTCATTTTATACAGGCAATACATACAATAGAGGGGGCCCCTTAACACTAAATAGAATGGCACCTCTCTCTGGATATTGATTCATTGCACCCCACGTATTACACAAGAGAACAAATGTTTGATATAGGTCATCCCCAGTGTTATACACAGAACAGAGAAGCCCCATAGCAACGATCAAAATGAGCCCCCTAATTGTGGTGCCAGGTTTTGTCACCCTCTCCATACCCTTTCCATGACGCTTGGGCCAATTCCTCCCCCCATTGTTTGCTAACAATACAGTTCCTCTGGAAAGGGGAGTCCTGCACAAGTTCTTGTAAAGGATGGTATTTGTAATATGAGGCACTTGGGAATCGCAGAGGTGAACTGCCAGAATCCTTACTTTCTAACTTACCTCATTATCCAGTTTGTATTCACTGCTAGTATTAGAAATGATGCTATTAATGTCCCAGAATCAGCATAAAAGTTCATGGTCCATACACATATTATTAATGTTCTCTCAAAGTGGTCTAGAATACATCTTACTACCTCATTATTGCTCATGAATACATATAACTATTTACATATTTCTATGATTCTCAATCTCCTTAGTGTAGATACGGTATATGCTGCTTATGTGCAAGACGGGAAATTACCCGAGGAAAACAAATACCAATAACACTGGATTGACATTTCATATATGTATATAGATGTATATATATATATATATATATATACATATATACATATACATATATATATATATATATATATATATATAAAAATATACGTGACCCCGGAGTGCAGCATAAAATCGAGAGAGCAAGTTTTCTGTGGATCAGATTCAGTGTGAATCCACATTAGAATGGGAATATCGACCGATCTGGTATGGTCATCGGTGGTAGATAAGGTGGTTAGTGCCACACCCCCTCTTGTAGATAGTGCCACACACCCCTTATAGATAGTGCCACACACAGCCCATGTAGATCATGCCACACACCCTCCTATAGATAGTGCCAAACTCCCCCTCTTGTAGATAGTGCCACACACATCCTCCTGTAGATAATGACACACCATCTGTAGATAGTGCTATACACAGCCCCCTGTAGATAATGCCACACCCCATGTACTTTGTGCCACACAGCCCACTTTGTAGATAGTGTCTGACACAGCCCCTGTAGATAATGCCACACACCCTCCTATAGATAGTGCCACACTTCCCCTCTTGTAGATTGTGCCACATATCCCCATGTAGATAGTGCCACACAGCCCCTACTTGTATATACAGCTGTAGCCATCTTTATCTTGACTTTTAACGCATTAAATACAAAGTGGCAAGATCCCTTATCTTGACTTTTTCAATGACTTTTCAATGGCTTTTGTCGTATGATATCACACCGCAGCAAGTTATCAGTCAAGCTAAAGATGGTACATCCGTAGTACCACACAGCCCCCCTTGTAGATAGTGCCACACACAGCTCCTGTAGATAATGCCACACACCCTGTAGATAGTGCCCACCCCTTTGTAGATACTGCCACACAAAGCCCCCTGTAGATTGTGCCACACACAGCCCCTTGTAGATAGTGCCACACAGACACTTGAGGAGACTGCCAAATGGGCCCCTCTTGTAGATAGTGCCACACACAGCCTCCTGTAGATAATGATACACCCCCTGTAGATAGTGCCCCGCACATCCTCTTGTAGATAGTGCCACACACAGCCCCCTGTAGATAATGCCACACCCCCTGTAGTTTGTGCCACATACCCCTTTTGTAGATAGTGCAACACCCCCCTTATAGTACCACACACCACACTTTGTATATAGTGCTACACACAGCCCCTGTAGATCATGCCACATACCTTCCTATAGATAGTGCCACACTCCCCCTCTTGTAGGTAGTGCCACATACCCCTATGTAGATAATGCCACACCCCATGTAGTTTGTGCCACACACCCCACTTTGTAGATAGATTCTGACACAGCCCCTGTAGATAATACCACACACCCTCCTATAGATAGTGCCACACTCCCCCTCTTGTAGATAGTGCCACATATCCCCATGTAGATAGTGCCATACCCCCTTTGTAGATAGTGCCACACAGCCCCTACTGGTATATACAGATGTAGCCATCTTTATCTTGACTTTTAACACATTAAATACACAGTGGCAAGATCCCTTATCTTGACGTTTTATAACTTTTCAATGGCTTTTGTCGTATGATATCACGCCGCAGCAAGTTATCAGTCAAGCTAAAGATGGCTACATTCATATTACCACACAGCCCCCCTTGTAGATAGTGTCACACACAGCTCCTGTAGATAATGCCACACACCCTGTAGATAGTGCCCACCCCTTTGTAGATAGTGCCACACAAAGCCCCACATAGATAGTGCCTCACACCACTCTTGTAGATAGTGTCACATGCCACTCATAGAAAGTGCCACACAGCCCTTTGCAGATAGTGCCACATACCCCCTTTTAGATAATGCCACAAAGCCCCCCTCTAGATAGTGCTACACAGCCCCCACTTGTAGATAAACACACAGCCCCCTGTAGATAGTGCCACACACCCTGTAGATAGTGTCACACCCACCCTTGTAGATTTTGCCACAAAGCCCCCCTGTAGATAGTGCCACACAGCCCCCACTTGTAGATAGTGACACACAGCCTCTTGTAGATAGTGACAGACAGCCCCTTGCAGATTGTGCCACACCCCCTTGTAGATAGTGGCACACAACCCCTTGTAGATAGAGTCACCCTCCCAGTAGATAGTGCCACACAGCCGCCCCTTGAAAATCATGCCATACCCCCCCTTGTAAAAAGTGCCACACCCCCTTGCAGATAGTGCCCACACCACCACCACTCCTGTACATACCTGCTCAGCCATAGTATTCAATTGTATCTGCATCCTAAGGACGTAGATACAATTGAATATCGTAGTCACCCGGGGATCCGGGGCAGGACCGGCCTTAGGGGTGTGCGACCTGTGCGAGTGCACAGGGCGCTGCACCCTCCCAGCATGCATGGGGCGCCACTCTGTTTCTGCCTCTGCTCTCCTCTCTTAGTTATACACACACACAGAGTAAACAAGAGCCAAGGAGCAAGAGCAGAGGAGGAAGCTCCACCCACAGCCCGTCCTGCAATAAACCTGTGAGCATGTCAGCAAGGAGAGGTGGTGAGTATCTATGTGTGTATATGTCTCTGTGTTTGTATGTGTATATGTTCTAGTATGTCTGTGTATACATGTATCTGCATATTTGTATATATGTCTCTTTGTAAGTGTGTGTTCAGTATTAAAGAAGAACAAATAAAATTAAGATATCTGTGCTGCCCCCTATATACTATGATGTCCCCTTATACTATGCTGCCTCTATATACTATGATGCCCCAAATACTATTATACCCTCTATATGTCTCTTTGTAAGTGTGTGTTCAGTATTAAAGTAAAACAAATAAAATGAAGATATCTGTGCTGCCCCTATATACTATGCTGCCCCCTTATACTATGCTTCCCCTATATACTATGCTGCCCCTATATGCTATGCTGCCCCTTATACTATGATGCCCCTATATACTATGCTGCCCCCTATATACTATGCTGCCTTCTTATACATTGCTGCCCCTATATACACTATGCTGCCCCTATATACTATGCTCCCCTATATACTAAGCTGCCCCTATATACTTTGCTGCCCCTATATACTATGCTGCCCCTATATACAATGCTTCCCCCCTATACCGATGCTTCCCCTATATACTATACTGTACTCAGAGAGTTATCACTGTGTTATCTTTGTAGTTACATAGGACGGCAGGTAACATCTACATTATCTGCACTGTGTATATATATGCCTGTTTGTAAATGTGTCTTTGTGCTAGTATATATATATGTGCCTGTATGTCTATATATGTGCCTTTTATGTGTTTTGTATATGTTCTTGTCTATTTATGTGCGTGTGTGTCTGTATGTCTATATATTTACCTTTAAGTATGTATATATTCCAGAATGTGTGTGTATATATATTTGCCTGTTTGTCTAAATTTCTGCCTTTATGTATGTACAGTATATATGTTCCAGTATGTGCGGATCTATATATGTAGTTAATTTTTGGTTTGTGGAGGGCATCAATAGAGAGTCCCGCATAGGGCACCATCCAAACTAAGGCCGGCCCTGCTCCAGGGGCACTGGACCAAAAATCTGTGGCTTGCGCCCCGGATATCCAGTGCTAGTGATGCCACTGATTAAGGGGCTACTGATTTCCCAGCCACCTGTTGAGGATCTTATGGTAACATATGTTAGCGATCACTATCACTTTCTATAATGAGAATACCCCTTTAAATGGTCACTAACTTTTCAACAAACCTTGTATTAATCAATAGTACCAGCAAATATAGGAAACGTTGTAATATGTCTTAAAAATGCCTCTTTCTCCACTTCTCAGGCTCTCCCCACCTCCTAAATTGTTCACTCACTCTGAATTTGCTGCTTTTTCTGTCTCCTCAAGATAAGACGTACTATCAGCTCAGTGAGGGATCACGTTACTGCTGCCCATAGAAGTCTATGGAGAGGTTAGAGGGAGGAGGGAGAAGAGAGGAATAGAGAAACAGACACACTCTGCTGACTGCTTCAAGTAAGTGTAAGGCCCCATGCACACGACCGTATTTTCATGCATCCATAAATACTGTCCATAAATACGAATCCGTAGTCATCCACAACTTATCCGCATATACGGAATGGTATCCGCAAATACGATCCGTAGTACATCCGTAATGCCTTTGTATATACGGATCCGCAAAAAAAATAAGAAAACCACAAATGATGTGCAACATCTGCAACCCTGGTGTTGCCTAGCAATGCTTCCGTAATTACAGATAACTACGGGTGCACATCCATAGCCGTCCGTAATTACAGAAGCTCCCATAAACTTCTATGGGGAGTCCGTGCCGTAGTTACGGGCAAAAATAGGACGTTCTATATTTTATGGATCATTTCTATGGAACGGATCATTTCTACGGTCCGTAATTACAGCTAAAAAATACGGTCGTGTGCATGGGGCCTGATATGGTACCCCAGTGCTGAATTTATAGCAATATTGCTCATTACTGCTGTATGATTTCTTCCATGCTGCTTCTATCTATCTATCTATCTATCTATCTATCTATCTATCTATCTATCTATCTATCTATCTATCTATCTATCTATCTATCTATCTATCTATCTATCTATCTATCTATCTATCTATCTATCTATCTATCTAAATACAATGTCAGCCCCACAGCCTTGTAAATCGTAGGTGGGTGCCCAGGTCAGGGCTAACAGACCTGCTGTAGTAGAATCCAAAAATCAGGCAGCACTCCAAGGTATAAGCAAGGTAGAAAAAGGTGCTTTATTGGTCCATATACACAAGACATTTCAGCTCAACACAGGAGCCTTTGAGAAAAGCTCATGTGTTGAGCTGAAACGTCGTGTGTATATGGACCAATAAAGCACTTTTTCTACCTTGCTTATACCTTGGAGTGCTGCCTGATTTTTGGATTCTATCTAATCTATCTATCTATCTATCTATCTATCTATCTATCTATCTATCTATCTATCTATCTATCTATCTATCTATCTATCTATCTATCTATCTATCTATCTATCTATCTATCTATCTATCTATCTATCCATCTATCATCTATATACACACACACACACACACACACACACACACACACACACACACACACACATATATATATATATATATATATATATATAAATATACTGTATATACCTATATATATCCACATATATACATATACAGTGAAGGAAATAAGTATTTGATCCCTTGCTGATTTTGTAAGTTTGCCCACTGTCAAAGTCATGAACAGTCTAGAATTTTTAGGCCAGGTTAATTTTACCAGTGAGAGATAGATTATATTAAAAAAAAAACAGAAAATCACATAGTCAAAATTATATATATTTATTTGCATTGTGCACAGAGAAATAAGTATTTGATCCCCTACCAACCATTAAGAGTTCACCCTCCTCCAGACCAGTTACACGCTCCAAATCAACTTGGTGCCTGCATTAAAGACAGCTGTCTTAAATGGTCACCTGTATAAAAGACTCCTGCTGTCCACAGACTCAATTAATCAGTCTGACTCTAACCTCTACAACATGGGCAAGACCAAAGAGCTTTCTAAGGATGTCAGGGACAAGATCATAGACCTGCACAAGGCTGGAATGGGCTACAAAACCATAAGTAAGACGCTGGGTGAGGAGACAACTGTTGGTGCAATAGTAAGAAAATGGAAGACATACAAAATGACTGTCAATCGACATCGATCTGGGGCTCCATGCAAAATCTCACCTCGTGGGGTATCCTTGATCCTGAGGAAAGTGAGAGCTCAGCCGAAAACTACACGGGGGAACTTGTTAATGATCTCAAGGCAGCTCGGACCACAGTCACCAAGAAAACCATTGGTAACACATTACGCCGTAATGGATTAAAATCCTGCAGTGCCCGCAAGGTCCCCCTGCTCAAGAAGGCACATGTACAGGCCCGTCTGAAGTTTGCAAATGAACATCTGGATGATTCTGAGAGTGATTGGGAGAAGGTGCTGTGGTCAGATGAGACTAAAATTGAGCTCTTTGGCATTAACTCAACTCGCCGTGTTTGGAGGAAGAGAAATGCTGCCTATGACCCAAAGAACACCGTCCCCACTGTCAAGCATGGAGGTGGAAACATTATGTTTTGGGGGTGTTTCTCTGCTAAGGGCACAGGACTACTTCACCGCATCAATGGGAGAATGGATGGAGCCATGTACCGTCAAATCCAGAGTGACAACCTCCTTCCCTCCACCAGGACATTAAAAATGGCTCGTGGCTGGGTCTTCCAGCACGACAATGACCCGAAACATACAAGCAAGGCAACAAAGGAGTGGCTCAAAAAGAAGCACATTAAGGTCATGGAGTGGCCTAGCCAGTCTCCAGACCTTAATCCCATCGAAAACTTATGGAGGGAGCTGAAGATCCGAGTTGCCAAGCGACAGCCTCGAAATCTTAATGATTTACAGATGATCTGCAAAGAGGAGTGGGCCAAAATTCCATCTAACATGTGTGCAAACCTCATCATCAACTACAAAAAATGTCTGACTGCTGTGCTTGCCAACAAGGGTTTTGCCACCAAGTATTAAGTCTTGTTTGCCAAATGGATCAAATACTTATTTCTCTGTGCACAATGCAAATAAATATATATAATTTTGACAATGTGATTTTCTGTTTTTTTTTTTTTATATAATCTATCTCTCACTGGTAAAATTAACCTAGCCTAAAAATTCTAGACTGTTCATGTCTTTGACAGTGGGCAAACTTTCAAAATCAGCAAGGGATCAAATACTTATTTCCTTCACTGTATATGTATATGTGTGTGTGTGTGATAGATAGAGATAGGAGAGCAGATTCTCCTCTTATATGTGTGCTGTGTATAGAAGACATGATAGCTGTTAGGCTCCCCTCAGTAGCTCAGAGACAGCTAAGAATTAGAGAGAGAGCCTACAGAGGGGAAAACGGCTAAATAATGCCACATACAAGTCATATAATGGCCAGAAATAGTGTTATTCCTCATGTACACACATATAACAGCTTATTCTGAAAAGTCACCTGAGAGTTTAGGTACGTTTCAAAAAATGTTTGTATAATATTATGCTGTACTATCCTATAGTATATTATATTGTTAAACCCATGCTGTCCCAGATCATGGAATTTCTTACAAAAAACTGGTACACGCTACCGCATTTCTGTTGACACAATCCAGAGAAGTCTTCAGCCTCTGAATGTAAATGAGAATGTGTTTATTACAGCAAGCAGAGCTCTTGAAAATGGTGAAGAATTAAAACAGTACAATATATATATATAATTTATTTTTTTTGTAAAAGCAACAGTGCTTTTGATTATACAATGACTAAGCTTTATTTATATACAATTGGAAACCCCTTATAGAAACCAAATAACTGAGAATACCCCAGCTTGCGTTTACTATAAGATGGAAATTCACATTAACAGAAACACTATATGGTATAGATAGTGTCTGGCACAGAAAACGGTCTTATAATAAATCAGGTAGACTCATTTAAATTAGCATTGAAAGACATGATATGCTTACTGTACAAACAAGGAATGGTTTTGGTGCCAAATAAAGTGGCACCTGGCATCAGATGAAAGGATAGCTTTAATCATCAGAATAAAAGACTGGGATAGGCTCAAGTGTCCACAGGCCTTTATTAAAAGGGACTACGCAGCCAATTTGGACATTTAAAATCTCTTGGTTAGATGTATCCTTGGCTCAGGGTATGGATTTTATCTGAGCCCAGATTTTAAACACACTCCTTAGAACAAAAGGATAAAGTATTTGAGTCTTAGTCACAGAAACTTGCATGCAAGCAGTTTTTTTTATTAAGGTGTAAATGCTCTTGCTGCAATGCAGGGGATTTAAGGGACATTTTGTAAAATAAAAATCTGAGATAATACTTTTAATATAATAGGTTGTGATTTAGCAAGATTTGAAATGTTTCTTTCATAAAGCAGAATGTCTAAATGTATTAGATGCAAAATAAAAAAAATGTGTTTATGGACTTTATTTCTGATCTGTTGCAGAATATTGGGCAAAATATGTGTAATATTTCAAAATTATAATTGAGGTAATTCTACAGTTGTCCACCAGATGTCAGCATAACACAAGTGACTTAAAAAATATACAAAAATGTCACACCCTGAGCTTCTGGGCCTGTTTCTAGTTGTTATATATTATTATTAGTATCTGACTCTGTTGTGACTGTTATCACTTCAAAGGCAACACGTTTTATGTTACTAATGTCACGTTACATTTCAGCTAATACAGTGAATGACCATTACAAAGAATATAAGATGGATGAAAAAAACTGAAAATTGAAAAGGAAATGTTGGTAGTCTATTTCTTATGTGATGTATATTCATGATTTCCATTTGTTGGTCTTTTTTTTTATTACTTGCATAGAGATTTTGAGGGCACTCGACATCTTACTGTAAGGGGATTCCCAGGTCTTGGGCCTTAGAGAATTTTCTAGTTACTGGTAGTTGCAAGAGATGGGAATTAGGAGACCGAATCAGAACCAAAAATCATACTATGAGAGTCGACAGGCAGAGGTAGCGACGGAAAAACTAGAATCAGCAGCAGAATGAGAAATGGATCTAGGAGTGAACAGGAACAGAACCAGGAGATATAGCTCAAATTTGTAACTCAAAGACACACCTGGAGTCAGACTCACAGCAATGATAGCGTTAAAGAGGCTCTGTCACCACATTATAAGTGCCCTGTCTCCTACATAATGAGATGGGCAATATAATGTAGGTGACAGTAATGCTTTTTATTTAAAAAAAAACAATCTATTTTCACCACTTTATTAGTGTTTTTAGATTTATGCTAAAGAGTTGCTTAATGCCCAAGTGGGCGTATTTTCACTTTAGACCAAGTGGGCGTTGTACAGGGGAGTGTATGACGCTGACCAATCAGCGTCATGCACTCCTCTCCATTCATTTACACAGCGCATAGGGATCTTGTTAGATCCTTATGTACTGTCTTATACTAACACATTAACAATACTGAAGTGTTTAGACAGTGAATAGACATTCCACGGGATGTCTATTCACAATCTCTGCACTTCGTTACTCTGTCTATGGTAGTTACAGCAGAAGACGAGTAATCTCGCGAGATTACGCGGTACATGACTGGTTACAACGAGATCACGCTTCCTCGGCTGTAACTAACATAGAAACAGTAACGAAGTGCAGAGGTTGTGAATAGACATCCCTTGGAAGTTAGTTAGTTCAGTAAGTGTAAAAATGATAACTTTGATCTCCACTCTGTACCTACTGCCCCTTCCTATATCTCATTCTATCATATACTGTAATATCTACCTGCACCTTAAAGGTGTTGTATCACAAAGACAACACTTGTCTACATGCCCTATATGAATGTCATAGAGGGGAGCCCTCCGCTTAGTAACACCCTCTATGAGCCAGAGCGGCGAGCCACTAACAAACAGTGGCTCTCACTGTAGTGGACTCGACACTTGAATGGCCAAATCTGAGGCGACTAGCTGATCATGGTGTTGGCTTCCATCTGAAAATAGGTTGTCTTCATGAGTAGAGATGGACCCCATTACCTGGTGGGCCCCATTGCAAGTGCTTTGCTTTGTACTCTGGTAGTTAGACCCAGGTTAGGTCTCATACTTCTTACTGTTTGAAATTAGAGATGACCAAATCTTTAAGAATCATTCCATTGATTCTCCAAAGTCCAAATAGCATTGAATAGAAACAAGCCATACTGGGGCAGATTTACTAAGACGGGCACTTTACACGCCAGTCTGAGCTTTCTGCTCCGCTGGAGTAAGATGCGACAGAATTATTAAGAGGCGCATGCCTCTTGATAAATTTGTTGCATCATTCAGCTGGACATGTGCCACAATTGTGCATCCTGACGCTGCCCGGTGTCAGTGCATTGTATTAGCTGCGCCATTCTGAGGGAGCCTAAGGGAACCCGGAGGGAAGGAGTGAAGAGCAGTAGTGAGGTGAGTATATTTTTTTATTCATGCTTGATGATGGGGAGGGAGGGGCGAAAGGAGTGAGGTAGTCTAATAGGGATGGAGGGCACTGGGCCCGGCACGGGTCTCTACTTGGCTACGCCCCACAGAGTGGAATAATTTTTGGCATAAATTATAATAAATTTGTTGGGCAGCGGTAGCCCCGGCCCTTTTGCAAAGTCATGCCCCTTTTTCCAAAAAGTGTAGAAACTGGCGTAAAATGGCCAAAAGTTGCAATTTTCAAAGCAAATTGCGACTTTTGGGCCTTTTGCGACTTTTCTACGCCAGAACTGGAGAAAATTTGATAAATCCCCCAATAGACTACAAAAAAGGAATGTGGTTTGGCAGAAATGTTGACAGGATGGGAGTGATTTAAAATATAGTGACCCTTCGGTCTAGACAATCTTTTAACAGGACATAGAGACATTTCAGAAGTTTGCAAATATGCGGGCTGGGATCCCCACCAATCGTTAAGATGAAAAGGACTCTGAGGACCTTGGCAGGTGGAGAGTTTGACTCGGCCGGTACACCTGTAAACTGTGACACAATGGTCCTAAAGCGAGTTCAGGAAGGACAGAAACCTCCTGTGGAGCAGAAAGTTTTTAGCACTCCAGATCTCACAGCTAATATTGAAAGCTCTTCAATAGGATTCAATAGGACCCTAATGGCCCCCACCAATGAAATATTCTGAATATTGTTTAAAACTAGAGGGTCCCTTTAATTGTCTTGTTTCATCCTGGTTTGGTCTATAATGATGACATCACAGGGTACAACACAACTGGTCATAGAATCTGCATCAATGATATATCTGGGTTCACAGCATAAAGGACATATATGCCGGTCAAATCATAAAACATCATACTAATTTTATTTTTTCATACCCCTTTTCTATATTTTGTTATATTTCAGTTCGCAAAGTATCGCAGGTATTTTAGAGCTGTGTGGGTTACAGTAGGAGTAAAATATTAATCCACAGTTTATTTCTCCTGAGAAATCCTATGATCTGCTTATGATAAACAGGCAATGAAATATTCTCTCAAAAATGCTAGAAGACATGAATATAGTTTTCAAAACAATAACAGAGAGACATAGAGAGAGAGAGAGAGAGAGATAGAGAGAGAGACAGAGCTCCCACTGTAATAATCCCTTTGTAGCTTTATTGCTGTTATTTTCCTGAGGATCCTTTGGTTTATACGGACAATTCAAATTCATTGTCGGAATTAAAACTTTAAGACAAGACAATAATAAGTAAACGGGAAGGTGGATCGTTTAAGGACCCCACAAGTGATACCTTGACCCAGCATGACAAGAGAATGTTATCACTCTATGGCTGCTTGCTCAACAGTTTGCCATGCACCTCTCTATTCTTAGGCCTCATGCCCACTTCAGTTTTTTCCTTCAGGGTGCTATCCGTTTTTGTCACTGATAGCACCCTGAACCCATTCATTTCAATGGGGCCATGCACACTTCCGTTTTTTTGACGGTCCGTTGCTCCTTTCCGATCCAAAGTAGAGCATGTCCTACTTTGGTCCGGGATTCCGTGACCGTGAGGCCCATGCAAGTCAATGGGGCCGTCAAAAAAACTGAAGGCACACGGAAGGCATCCGTGTGCCGTCCGTGTGTGACGGAGCCGTTGCCTAGCAACCGCCGGGTGGGCAGAAAAACATTAGAAAAATATTATACAAATCGGCAGCCACTTGTCTCTATCAATAACTGATAGAGAAAAGAGGCTGCTGATTAAAAATAAAATAAAAAGCATTTCATACGTACCCGGTCGTTGTCTTGGTGACGAGTCCCTCTTCTTCCTCCAGTCTGACCTTCTTTTATGACGCGGCAGCCTGTGATTGGCTGCAGCGGCCGCGGCAGCCTGTGATTGGCTGCAGCGGCCGCGGCAGCCTGTGATTGGCTGCAGCGGCGACATGGATTGAACGTGATCGCTGGAGGCCGGACAGGAGGAATGTAAGTATGAAGTTATTTTTTATTTTATTTCTTTTATTACATTAAAATTGTATTTTCCGCGCGCCGAGCGCATGGAAACGGAAACACGGAGTGCACACGGGAGTGCACACGGAAACCACACGGCCGCTAAAACGGGTTCATGGACCCGTCAAAAGCGGCCGTGAAAACGGTGACGTAAGTGTGCATGAGGCCTTAGGCCTTATTTACATGAACGTGTGCGTATTGCGCACGCAGAAAACGCAGCGTTTTTAGAGCGTAACAGTTCCGTGTGTCATCGGTGTTTGGTGCGTGGCTGTGTGATTTTCGCGCATATGCCATCTTTATGACACGCGGTATTGAGGTTTAGAAAATGAAATGAAGGAGGTGGTTTTATTGTCGGATACGCTGCGTAAAAATTTCATCCACTTTGCTGCTACGGTAAATGCTGCGGAATTTCCGCACAGAATTCCACAGCGTTTACGCTACTTGGGAACCCGGCCTTAGGCCTCATGCACACGGCCGTAGCCATGTGCACGGCCGTGATTTTCGGGTCGGCCGGGGGCGGAGTGTCATCCGTAAGCTATTATTTTTAATGAGTCTGGAAGACAACCTCATTTTCGGCTGACTCTGAAGCCATTCATTTGTCACTAGGGACTATTTCTAATGGATTTTGGGCCCTCCGAATAATTTCAACTGGTGGGCCAAAGAACCCCAGTCTGACTCTAGATTTCACAGACATGAGAAAATAATAAGAGCAGTGCAGACACTTTTTACTGAATGATTTGTGTAATACAGTGCCCATAGACTGCTATAAGCTCATATTCTATCTTCATATGCCTCAGTTTTTGTACAGAGTCATATAGAATCCATGATACGGAAATTGTTATTTCGTTCCAGTTTAAACTGCTTTCCCCTATAACTAACATTCTACCCAAAATAATGACACGAGATCAGAAGTGGATTTTTTTTAGTGGCCACAGCAGCAATTTTATTGAAGAATGTGACAAATGAATTCTGCCAAGCTAGGCTTCGACCAAGCAAGGCCTCACCATCCACATTAGCTATATAAGGCTAAGTTCACACTTAAGGATACAAATGGATCTGTTAAAAATCCCATTGAAAGTATTGGGATTTTTAATTGCATCAGTTAGCATCCATTTGCATCCGTTATGTTAGTCATCCGTTTTTTTTTTAACGGAGATTAAGGTGCAGAGTACAAGATGGGTTACTTTTATTATTAGTGTCAATGTAAAATGGATACAAACGGATTGTAATCTGTTTGTATCCATTATTTTGATTTTAATGGGATTTTTAACTGATCCGTTTTTATCCTTAGGCTCCTTTCACGCTACCGTTATACTACGTCTAGGACTCTTCCGTCAGAGGAAGAGGTAAACGAGAGCCCAAACGGAAAGCATCGCTTCCGTTAGAATTACAATTATTTTTAATGGTAATTCTTGTGTTTCAGATGCTTTCCGTTTGCCTCTGTTCGCTAGGTTTCTGGGTTTTTTTTCAGCTGACTGCAGTTTTGCTTCCATCCAAAAAACCGAATCCTAGCGAACAGTCAAACATGAAGCATCTGAAACAAAAAAATTACCATTGAAATCAATAGTAATTCTAACAGAAACTATGCTTTCCGTTTGGACTCTCGTTCATCTCTTCCTCCGACGGAAGAGAACTAAACGGAGTTTAGCGGTAGTGTGAACCTTATTCTGATCTAAAAACAGATCAAAGTAACGGTTTATACAACGCAAGTGTGAACATTACAAGAAAAATATTATAAAACACACTTTAAATACATTTCCTAAATAAACAGATGAAGGAGGTCCTGTTGGCAATCTGCACCACACCACCCAAGCTTTCCTCCAGGTGATTATTGCAGGCTTGGAGGCACGAACCACCAAACCGTGGGACCCAGCCCAATAATATCCCATACAGTGGTAGTATACCATAGTACATGGAGGCACCATACAGTGATATATGGAGTGTCTACCGCTCTTATAATTGGATCTGCTGGAACTCTGTGTGCCACTGTAGATGGCTTTGCCGTGTGCATGAGGCCTTATACATTTTCTCCCTTTAGGATTCACTTTGATTATAAATAATACATCAAAAGCTGCTGAAAACTGCCCTGTGTGATCCTGGCTTAAGTCTGTCTTTTTCTTGTGTCTTGAATGTTTGCTAGATAGATCAGTCACGTCAGACTAGTTCTGGTAAAGGCGTAAAAAGAGTTTACATGAGGAGGATATGTGGTTAACTGGTTAAAAAGAAACATGTATTTCCTACTCTGCACTGTCATATTGTATTTCTTAAAAAGCTTATACAATTTGTCATCGCTAGAACTGTAATGCACATAGGTGAATGATTCTCCTGAATACACTATAAATCTAAAGACTACTAATTATGAACATTTTAAGAAGTATCAGGGGCGGATTATAGGGAGGGCACCATCGGCAGTTGTCCAGCGGCCTCCACCACCTTGAGAATTTAGGGAGCCTCCACCACCCACTTCCCTCCAGCTCTTTCCAGACACTCTCAGCAGCAAGACATGGATGTTTGAAAAAATTTAAAGCAACCTCCAAAATATATGAACATGTGCAAAGAACTTATTATTGCTAAGGGTCGTAGCTCAATTCTCTAAGTATAGCGCTCCAATACACCATCTGCCTGTACTGCCATAGGACGAGGAAGATAAGTACACAATGAGTGCATATCCAATTTAACTCCATTATAAGCTCTGCCAAATCATCAATACTAATAGGATATTTGTGAAAAAAAAATTAATCAGTTAAAACCCCCAGCAGCATTTGTAGTAACAGCATTTTGAGTGAGTAGTCGCACTGAAAGGGTTTAGATGCTGTTTAATATTGGAAATCAGGACTCATAGACTCCAATGCTGTGGTCTTCTGACAAGTATCTATGACATATCAGAATATGACGTGCATGAAGTACCCCTCTAGAGGCATCGTCTCACCACAGATAAGACTTATACTATGGTAGCCAGCATAGCTGAACCCCACAGGTCTGGCGTCCTACATCGGGAAGCCACGGCCACCAGACATTTCCATTACGGCTCTGCGTTCTGGCTCATAAAGGAGAGACTCGAGCAGGGACTCGCCTTCTATGACGTCCATACTGGATGCCCAAATAGGGCATATGGATGGGCGATACCCTCATGGGACAAGCCCCTTGAACACAGGGTTTACCAGAACAGACAAACAAAGTCAAGGAAGTGACTAATACTTGAACTTTTTATCGTATTTATCATCAGTTTACAAAACTTTTTTGTGGTAGAAAATTTGGCATATTGGTCAACAGTAGACATTTCGAGTTGTAATTTTGATCATCATATTACACACATAGATGTTCAAGGAAGTGTGAAAAACGGTGGCTATAACACATTTCTGAACCGCTAGGTAAATGTAGTCATGGATTTGCGCAGTGTATTAGGAAATCAACCCAGTAATTTAACACAAAAACCACTTGGCCTTGAAATGACCAAACAGGTGCCAAGGACACGCACAGCCAGTTGCAATTTGTATCACCCTACTCCATGGAATTACCTTGGACTTGGAACTAGGCTATATGTAAATGGAAATACAGATGAAACAATAGTAAGGGCTAAACTTATTCTGACAACTGGGATGGTATTTGCCAACATAATTTGCCAGCTTTTACAAACCACATTAGAAGATGTTTCCAAATGGCAGTTAGCAGCTCTGACTAATTAGGATAATGAAAACTGTACATTTTACAGAATATCAACTCAACAAATGACCATAAGGCTATTATATCAGTCTTTTTCATGTAATATTGCTTTGCTAGGTAAATCAGTAAACCTGTTCCTTTGCTCTTATGATGCATACTGCTGTGCAAGATAAATTACAACATGGTCGGGCAGTATGGGTGTTACTTAAAAATATGGAATGATACCGCTCTAGATAAGGGAGTTGTATGAGATTATAAAATAATTTATTTTTCCAGAAATAGCGCCACTCTTGTCCATAGGCTGTGTCTGGTTTTGCAGATCAGCCCTATAAGTTCTTCCAACAAATTGTTCCATCATTCAGAGACAGAAGATATGATCACAATCATTTAATACCATGGATTCTCACCAGAAGAATATTGTGGAAATTGTGCATCATTAGTGGCTATTAGTGACTTCTTGTGTATTTGAACCATGTTATTTCACATCCAAATTCATTAAAAAGAGAATGGCTTAAATCAGTGGTCCCCAGCCTTTTTTGCTCCAAGGACCAGTTGTAATGTCGGGGTAGGGAGACAGACAAGTGAGCCCTAATCTACCCGCCCCTCAGTCCCTGCCTACTTGCAACGACCCGCCCTAGGCGACGGGGTACAACTGGGCGACGGTCCCTACACTCAATAGGTGCACGACAGACAAACAGACAAGGGTACAAAGAAGCCAGGGAAATGGGGAAGTTGCCCACGGGGACACCGTGAGCAACAAGCGAAGTGAACGAGCCGAGTCAAACCAGGAGATGAGCGAGGTACAAAAACGCAGAGCAGAAGAGTGGTCAGAAAAGCCAAGGTCAATCCCAAGCAGAGGATCAGTAGTTCAAGAAGCTGCAGCAGGGCCAGGAAACCAGCAGAGAAGAATCACAAGCAAAGGAGGAACAGGAAAGGCAGGTATAAATAGACAGAGGGTGGGAGCTAGCTCCGTCTGGCCAGGCTGTGATAGGCTCTCCCACTCCTAAGCCTGCCATCCTGGGTGGTGGAAGATGGAGTCAGTCTCACAGACATAGAAGCAGGTGCAGACTGATTACCTATGGGCGTCGACACAGAAGTTGTGTCTGGCAGGTCCTTTACACCAGTTTCATGCAAAAAAAAAATTCCAGGGACAGGCGGGGTGGGGGATTGGGGGTGTGTGGTCTGCGGTTGGGGGGGTTAGGGTCAGTTCACACATTGCGTAAATACCGCAGATTTTCCACAATGGAATTCGTTGCGGAAAATCCGCAGCATAATACAGTAGCAGCATAGGGGATGAGATAATACAAATCTCATCCACACGCTGCGCAAATAGTAAGCGGAAGAACTGCTCAGAAATTGACCTGCGGTGCGGAATTTTATTCTGCAGCATGTCAATTGTATTTGTGCAAACGCTGCTTATTTGTTTCGGGTTTTCACAATTGAATTCAATGGAGAGATAAAACCCACAACAAATAGCAGTTGTTGCTTTTATTCCGCCGCAAAAACGCAACTCAGAAAAAAAAAATAATATATATATATATATATATATATATATATATATACAGTATATATATATATATATATGTATATATATATATATATATACTTACAAAGAAGTCTGTGTTCTTCCTCTGGGCCAGCCTCTTGGGATGACATTTCATCCCATGTGACTGCTGCAGCGGCGGTCACCATACCTCCCAACTTTTAAGTATCACAAAGAGGGACAACCGATGCGGCCCGCGTAGCGTAATTTTTTTTTCTTTTAATCCACACCTCTAATCCCACCCAATACACACCCGGTTCAACCAACACAGTATCATGCTCCCATAGTGCCTCTCACATAGTATAATGCCAAATAGCTGCCACCATACAGTATAATGCCCCATAGATGCACCCATACAGTATAAAGTCAACACAGATGCTCCCATACAGTATAATGCCCACACAGATGCCCCTATACAATATAATCCCCACACAGATGCCCTCATGCAGTATAATGTCCAAACAAATTTCCCCATACAGCATAATGCCCCATAACCCCCATGCAGCACAATCCCCCCACAGCTGCCCCTTACAGTATAATGCTCCAATACAGTATAATACCCACACAGATGCCCCCATAAAGTATAATGCCCCGATAGCTGCCCCATACAGTATAATACCCCATAGCTGCCTCATACAGCTTAATGCCCCCATACAGCATAATGCCCCAATAGCTGCCCCCATACAGTATAATGCCCCCTAGGTGCTCTTATACAGTATAATGCCCCAAAAGCTGCCCCTAGTGTCAGTGCCCACATATAATGTGCCAGTGCCAATGTAGATAGTGCCCCTATATAGTTAGTGCCACAGTGTTGATAGTGCCACACCCCCCTTGAAGATAGCGCCACCCCCTATAAAGACTCCCTCTAGTAGCGGAATCCCCGGCTATGCTCTAGCTGGAGGGAAGCCCTGATGTCACTGTCCATATATGGACAGTGATGTCAGTGGCTACTCCTTGAGCAGAATCCCCGTTACCGACTCCCGGCATATATGACAGTGTCGTCAAGGGCTTCCCCGAGCACAGCGCTTAAAGTAGCGCTGTGCCCAGGGAGTCCTCGCTGAGCGGAGGAGCTCCCTCTGCTCCTCCGCTCTGAACTAATTCTGAAGCAGAGAGCTAATAGTTCCCTGCTTCAGAATTGGGTTCAACTGTATCTGCGTCCTGAGGACGCAGATACAATTGACATCGGGACATACCACCGGCCGACCGAGACAGCAGGACACCGCCTGAAATGCGGGACTGTTCCGCTGAATCCAGAACGGTTGGGGGGTATGGCGGTCACATGGGATGAAACATCATGCCAGGTGGCCGGCCTGGATGACGTCAGGGGGCCGGCCTCCTGGGATGACGTTTCATCCCATCTGACCGCCGCTGCAACCAATCACAGGCTTCAGCGTTCTCCTGGGATGCAACGTCATCCCAGGAGGCTGGCCTGCTAGCAGGCCGGCTAAATGCTCATCAGTTTTCCGCAGCTGACATTCCGGACTAAAGACTGTTTTTCGCCCCGGAATTCCCTGTGGCCACCGGTGCGGTCACCAGACACCGCGGCCCGGTACCCAATGATCCGCGGCCCGGTATTTGTACATGGCCCAGTGGTTGGGGATCACTGGCTTAAATGGATTGTCTGGCTTAGAAAAGCAATTTAAAATACCCTTTTAGGGAATTCTGAGTTAATAGAGGTGGTCCCAGCATTTAGGACCCTTATCTATTAGCCAGAGCAGAGAGCAGCTGCAAAGAGTGTCACTCGCTTTGGAGGACCCAGGACGTCTGTGCATTACTTGGACAGCCTATTGGTTATAATAGTTACATAGTTACATAGTTAGTATGGCTGAAAAAAGACACATGTCCATCAAGTTCAACCAAGGGAAGGGAAAAGGGAAGGAAAAATTTCTACACATAGGAGCTAATATTTTTTTGTTCTAGGAAATTATCTAACCCTTTTTTAAAGCCATCTACTGTCCCTGCTGTGACCAGCTCCTGCGGTAGGCTATTCCATAAATTCACAGTTCTCACTGTAAAGAAGCCTTGTCGCCTCTGCAGCTTGAACCTTTTTTTCTCCAGACGGAGGGAGTGCCCCCTTGTTTTTTGAGGGGGTTTTACAAGGAACAGGATTTCACCATATTTTTTGTATGTGCCATTAATATATTTATATAAGTTAATCATGTCCCCCCTTAGTCGTCTTTTTTCAAGGCTAAATAGGTTTAATTCTTTCAATCTTTCCTCATAACTTAAATTCTCCATGCCCCTTATTAGCTTCGTTGCTCTTCTTTGTATTTTTTCCAACTCCAGGGCATCCTTTCTATGAACTGGAGCCCAGAACTGAACTGCATATTCTAGATGAGGCCTCACTAATGCTTTGTAAAGTGGCATTATTACATCCCTGTCCCGCGAGTCCATGCCTCTTTTAATACACGACAATATCCTGCTGGCCTTTGAAGCAGCTGATTGACACTGCATGCTGTTATTGAGTTTATGATTTACAAGTACACCCAGATCCTTCTCAACAAGTGAATCCGCCAGTGTAGCGCCCCCTAGGACATATGATGCATGCAGGTTGTTGGTACCAAGATGCATAACTTTACATTTATCTACATTAAACTTCATTTGCCAAGTGGACGCCCAAACACTTAGTTTGTTTAAATCTGCCTGTAATTCATGAACATCTTCCATAGTCTGAACTATATTACATAGCTTGGTGTCATCTGCAAAAATAGAAATAGTGCTATTAAACCCTTCCTCTATATCATTAATAAATAAGTTGAATAATAGTGGTCCCAGCACTGAACCCTGGGGTACACCACTTATAACCGGGGACCATTCAGAGAAGGAATCATTGACCACAACCCTCTGGATACGGTCCTTGAGCCAATTCTCAATCCAATTACAAACTATATTTTCTAAACCTATAGTCCTTAATTTACCCATTAGGCGTCTATGGGGGACAGTGTCAAATGCCTTTGCAAAGTCCAAAAACACTAAATCCACAGCGGCCCCTCTGTCTAGACTTCTGCTCACCTCTTCATAAAAACAGATTAGGTTAGTTTGACAACTTCTGTCCTTAGTAAAACCGTGCTGGCTGTCACTTATAATACTATTTTTTGTCACATAATCCTGTATATAGTCCCTCAATAGCCCCTAAAACAATTTCCCCACGATGGATGTTAAGCTCACTGGTCTATAATTACCCGGGGAAGACCTAGAGCCCTTTTTGAAAATCGGCACCACATTTGCGCTGCGCCAGTCCCTTGGCACTATACCAGTCACTAGAGATTCTCTGAATATTATGAAAAGGGGGACAGAAATAACTGAACTAAGCTCTTTAAGAATTCTAGGGTGTAACCCATCTGGTCCCGGAGCCTTGTGCACATTTATTTTATTTAATTTAGCTTGGACCATCTCTACATTCATCCAATTCAGTATATCAACTGATATATTAACAGCACTGGCACCGGCTACATCAGCTGCTCTTTCTTCTGTTGTATATACAGAGCTAAAGAACCCATTTAGTAACTCTGCCTTCTCTTGATCCCCTGTGATCAACTCCCCATTACCATTATCTAGGGGTCCTACATGTTCAGACCTTGGCTTTTTTGCATTTATATGCTTGAAGAATTTTTTAGGATTTGTTTTACTATCCTTGGCCACCTGCCTTTCATTTTGTATTTTTGCTAATTTTATTACATTTTTACAGATTTTATTAAGCTCTTTATATTTTACAAAGGCTACAGCTGTACCCTCAGATTTGTATTTTTTAAATGCCCTTTTTTTGTCATGTATTGCCCCTTTCACAGAAGGTGTAAGCCATGTGGGGTTTAATTTGAGTCGTTTATACTTATTACCTGTAGGAATAAATTTTGCACTATAATAACTCAAAGTAGATTTGAAAATCTCCCATTTATCATTTGTTCCATTATTTGACATTAGTTCTTCCCAGTCTATATCCTGAATTGCAGCCCTCATCCTGGGGAAATTGGCTTTCTTAAAATTAAATGTTTTTGCCCTCCCAGCCTGCGTTTGTTTTTTACAGTATAGGTAAAATGTAACTATATTATGATCACTGTTACCGAGGTTTTCACGAACATTGACATTCCCAACAAGATCTGCATTATTAGAAATGACCAGATCCAACAGAGCTTCACCTCTAGTCGGGTCTTCCACAAACTGGCCCATAAAATTTTCCTGCAACAGGTTGAGGAAATGTCTCCCCTTTGCAGTTGAAGCCGAACCATGACACCAATTAATATCCCGGAAATTAAAATCTCCCATTATCACTACAGTACCCGCCTGTGCAGCCCGCTCCATCTGTTTATATATCTGACCTTCCATCTCCTCAGTTATATTGGGGGGTCTATAGATTACACCAAAAGTAATTTTTTCAGTGTTTACCTCCCTTTCTAGTTCCACCCACAAGGTTTCAACCTCCTCACAGTCTTCACCCACTATTGTCTCTTTCACACTCGCCTTCATATCACTTCTCACATACAGACATACACCACCACCTTTCCTATTTGTCCTGTCTTTACGAAAAAGTGTAAAACCCTGTAGATTTACAGCCCAGTCATGTGAAGAGTCCAGCCATGTTTCAGCAACACCAACTATATCTATATTTTCTTCCAGTATCAAGGCCTCCAGCTCCCCCATTTTGCTTGCTAGACTTCTGGCATTTGTGAACATACACTTTAACTTGCCTGTCAGTTTTTCACTTTTATTATCAGAAATGTGATTTGACATTAATCGGTCCTTTTTATTTACACTGATGTTTTGTAACGAAAGGATCTCCTTATCTTGTTGTCTAGTCCTCTCCCCACATTCTGTTTCTCCCCCCACCAATATAGTCTGACCCCTCTCTAACCTGGCTACCCCTTTTTTTTCTACATTGACCTCCCTCCTCAGCCCTAGTTTAAATACTCCGCCACCCCAGCTAGAATTCTCTCCCCCAGCACAGCGGACCCCCTTCCATTTAGGTGCAAATCATCTGCAGAATACAGTTTGTACCCCAATGAAAAGTCAGCCCAGTGCTCTAGGAACCCAAATCCTTCTCCTCTACACCAAGACTTCAGCCATGCATTTAACTCCCTAAGCTCCCGCTGTCTTTCCTGTGATGCGCATGGCACAGGCAGTATTCCTGAGAATACAACCTTGGAGGTCCTTCCCTTCAGCTTGTAGCCTAGTTCTTTAAAATTATTCTTAAGGCTCCTCCACCTACCATTTATTCTGTCGTTGGTACCGACATGGACCACGACAGCTGGATCATCACCAGCCCCTCCCAGCAATTTGTCCACCCGTTCCACCACATGCCGAACCCTGGCACCAGGGAGACAGCAAACCATTCGGTTGAGGCGGTCTTGGCGACAAATTATTCTATCCGTCTTCCTGATTATAGAATCCCCTACAACTATCAATTGTCTTGGCTTGCCTGCATTACCATCCCGCCAACTACTAGCTGGGCTGTTCTCCCGGCTGTTAGGGAGATCAGTATCCACTAGGGCTGCCTTTTCTGAGACTGACACCCTCGCATCATCACCCAACCTGGCAATTTTGCTTGGAATGCCAGAAACCGGATCGGCCTTCCTTGTCTTTGACCCCTTTCTACTGCCCCTAACTACATTAACCCAGCTACTTACCTGATCCTGCTCACCCATGTCTTCACCCTCCAGTTCTAACCCACTAACTGCATGCTCTGTGAGCAGCAAGCTCCGCTCAAAATTGTCTATCCTCCTCAGTGTTGCATTCTGCTCCTCCAGATCTCTAATACGAGCTTCCAGGTGAACAACATGCTCACATCTGCCACAGAGATATTCACCCTGGAACTCCGGCTCCAGTCGTGTATACATATGACAAACTGTGCACTGAAGAAAACCTCCAATCTTGCTATCCATTATCCAAGTTACACCAAAACAGCGAACAATTGTCAAAGAAAAAGAAGAGTACTTACTGGGGCTTCAACTCCTCTTTTCAACTCCGGTTTTAGAACTCCACTTAGTTCACAAGCCACTTAAACCACCAAGCTCAGAAAGAGCAAACCAAGCTCAGAAAGAGCAATAGGCACTGTGCAATTCCTCATTTCCCCTGTAGTGATGCTGCAGGGGAATTTAACACTTGCTGCAGCAGAGTGAGACACGCAGTTATCAGTTTTTCCTCGGGGGGGAAACTTCTACCAAAATGTGATTGTCCAAAGCAGATAACTCTTTGGGCTTATTTAGACGAACGTGTAATGCGTCCGTGCAACGCGCGTGATTTTCACGCGCCTCGCACGGACCTATGTTAGTCTATGGGGCCGTGCAGACTGTCCGTGAGTTTCACGCAGCGTGTATCAGCTGCATAAAACTCACGACATGTCCGATATTTGTGCGTTGTTCGCATGAAAATCATGCACAGCACACGGAAGCACTTCCGTGTGACGTGCGTGATTCGCGCAACAGCAGTAAAAAGTATGACTGAAAACAGAAAAGCACCTTGTGCTTTTCTGTTTACAAACATACAAATGGAGTGTCATAATGATGGCGGCTGCGCGAAAATCACGCAGCCACGCATCATACGCAGCTGACACACAGGGCTGTTAAGTACCTTTTGTGCGCGCAAAACGCCACGTTTTTTGCACGCGCAAATCGCACATGCCCGTGTAAATCCGGCCTTTAAAAGCTTTAAAAACGTATTAACTTCACATTCTCACTTTTTAGCTAGCTCTTGTATATAGAAACCCCATAGGTGTTTGCCCAATCTCTGCCTCTTCATTAATGCCCATTTCTGTCACATCCCTTTAAATTGTTTTACGGCATCCACAGCATAACATGCATTGTCAGAGATTGTCTAAAGGTCACTTATTTTGTTTCATCAATTATAATGTTAATAAGTCTTCATGTTAGTATTTTGCTAACAGCTGCAATAGAGCACGACCACCTGTGCCATGGGCAGGAACCCACTAGATCCTTAAATTTTCAACAGCGGTAAAAGGGGTTAATCTTTCTTCCTACCTTGATTTAATCTCTGAACACTATTTTCTCTGGACACAGAACCTTTAATGCAATTCTGACCTTTAAAAGTATCCCCCCCACCCATTCAATGTTATACAGAGCCAGTCATGGAGCAGGAAGGGTGGGGGAGAAGGGGGCTCGGGCCATGTAGGGCAGAATAATGTTGATGAGATGCAGTGCTCTCCCATGTTTGCTTTAATGGTGTTTATCATTTATTTAAGGCTGACATTTTCTGTGGTTAAATCATGTGGAAGTGCTGTTCGCCTGAACTCTGCCAGAAAACCTTCTCTGACTATTAGTATTTTTGCAAATGATGGGGAGAATATTAACTTTTTAGCTGCCTGAAAAAAGTTATAAGCATTTCGACAGATTTTGTTGAGGATAACGTACATATGTTTAAAGAGGAAATGTCACTTTTTAGCATGGGTAAAAGATATTTACCTATTTGTTTTTTATTTTCAATGCTGTGCCTCTATATGTACCAAAGAGGCAGCCCATATCGCTGTTATGGGGCCCCTGAAGCGAGGGGCCTGGCCCTGCCAAAAATCTGTGCAGTTATCCACTCTCCACAGGCCCTACAACATTAGCAAACATAATTGTGAGTGTCATGGAATGGAGATGGGGACAAATGACCACCATCCACCTAGTAGTGCTTACCAGCTCCAGATGGGGACGCCATTTAAGTCTATGCTATGGGACCCCCGCATTTCTATGTATGCCCCTGCTGGTAGTGATAGAGAAGGTGCATTTGGATGACTGTGAAATGTTGAGCTCTACACCCACTTTATTACTGGAGCTAAGTTGAGTGTTCTGCTTCCTCTTCCATTATATATTTTTTCCTTTACTGTACATTCTTGTGATCCGGACCAGATTTATGATGGTTGCTTGTTAATCATTATCCAGCCTTTGTCTACGAATAGTTAGAATCGATGTACTACAGCAAGCGTAGAAAAGTCACAATTTGCACATGTTGTGATTTTTAAAATTTTTATTTAAAAAAATGGGCGGACTTAGCGGAAAGGAGCAGGGTCATCAAATTCAATTTAACTGGCGTAAATTATAGCACAGCTCATAGCTGGCCTAGATTTTCTGGTGCACGTACAGACAGAGATGTGCCTAATTTATTAAGAGGCGTGCGTCTCTTAATAAATTTGGTGCATCCTACTCCAACGTTTCAGATTAAGACCTGCGTATGAAACGCCAATCTTAATAAATTACTCCCATTATGTTTCTGTGCTTATTTTTCAGATTAGACTCTCCTTAGTACCATGACCTGTGAATCCAAAGCTTTGGCTTGGAATATATACCGTACGTGGGAGCTAGTAGTTATTTTATTGGTGAGCCTTACCTTAGGTTCAGGACTATTCTGGAGTCTATTGTATAGTTTTCCATTTTTCAGCAACATTTGGTGTAATGACTTTGCTTCATACACCTGTATAATGATAATAGAGACCCAGGGGCACTACATAAAGTTACATAGTTACATAGCTTGTACGGTTAAAAAAAGACACATGTCCATCAAGTTCAACCAAGGGATGGGAAAGGGGAAGTAAAACATTTCTACACATAGGAGCTAATATTTTTTTGTTCTAGGAAATTATCTAAGCCTTTTCTAAAGCCATCTACTGTCCCTGCTGTGTCCAGCTCCTGCGGTGACTATTCCATAGATTCACAGTTCTCACAGTAAAGAAGGCTTGTCGCCTCTGCAGGTTGAACCTTTCTTTTTCCAGTCGGAGGGAGTGCCCCCTTGTTTTTTGAGGGGATTTTACATGGAACAGGATTTCACCATATTTTTTGTATGTGCCATTCATATATTTATATAAGTTAATCATGTCCCCACTTAGTCGTCTCTTTTCAAGGCTAAATAGGTTTAATTCTTTTAATCTTTCCTCATAACTTAGATTCTCCATGCCCCATATTAGCTTTGTTGCTCTTCTTTGTATTTTTTCATCCTTTCTATGAACTGGAGCCCAGAACTGATCTGCATATTCTAGATGAGGCCTCACTAATGCTTTGTAAAGTGGTAATATTACATCCCTGTCCCGCGAGTCCATGCCTCTTTTAATACACGACAATATCTTGCTGGCCTTTGAAGCAGCTGATTGACATGGCATGCTGTTATTTAGTTTATGATTACAAGTACACCCAGATCCTTCTCAATATGTGACTCCCCCAGTGTAGCTCCCCCTAGGACATATGATGCATGCAGGTTGTTGGTACCCAGATGCATAACTTTACATTTATCTACATTAAACTTCATCTGCCAAGTGGACGCCCAAACACTTAGTTTGTTTAAATCTGCCTGCAATTCACGAACATCTTCCATAGACTGAACTATATTACATAGCTTGGTGTCATCTGCAAAAATAGAAATGGTGCTATTAATCCCATCCTCTATATCATTAATAAATAAGTTGAATAATAGTGGTCCCAGCACTGAACCCTGGGGTACACCACTTATAACCAGGGACCATTCAGAGTAGGAATCATTTACCACAACTCTCTGGATACGGTCCTTGAGCCAATTCTCAATCCAATTACAAACTATACTTTCTAAACCTATAGTCCTTAATTTACCCATTAGACGTCTATAGGGGACAGTGTCAAATGCCTTTGCAAAGTCCAAAAACACTATATCCACAGCGGCCCCTCTGTCTAGGCTTCTGCTCACCTCTTCATAAAAACAAATCAGGTTGGTTTGACAACTTCTGTCCTTAGTATAACCGTGCTGGCTGTCACTTATAATACTATTTATTGTTACATAATTCTGTATATAGTCCCTTAATAGCCCCTCAAACATTTTCCCCACAATTGATGTTAAGCTTACTGGTCTATAATTACCCGGCGAAGACCTAGAGCCCTTTTTGCAAATAGGCACCACATTTGCCCTGCGCCAGTCCCTTGGCACTATACCGGTCACTAGAGAATCTCTAAATATTATGAAGAGGTGGACAGAAATAACGGAACTAAGCTCCTTAAGAACTCTAGGGTGTAACCCATCTGGTCCCGGGACCTTGTGTACGTTTATTTAATTTAATTTAGCCTGCACCATATCTACATTCATCCAATTCAGTATATCAACTGATATATTAACAGCACTGGCAGCGGCTATATCTGCTGCTCTCTCTTCTGTTGTATATACAGAGTGGAAGAACCCATTTACGCAATAAATACAATGGAGCGGACCTAAATAGTTGGTGGGCGTGAAACAGTTAAATTAAAAAAAAGGCTGCCTGCCGGCAGAAATGAGCCCTGTTTTCCAACTATTATTTAAAGAGTAAAAATAAAAAAGTCTTTATTCGATTTGCAACAAGGACAGACCACATGAAATTTAAAAGTTAATGTCCATTTCTGACAGCAATTAGCACAGTGCCAGACGTGAGAGCTCTGTCTAGAAAGGGTTAAGTACCACAGCTACAGAGCGCTACATACAGTTGGTTATTAGTTAGATTCAAAGATGTCAATAGGACAATTATTAAAATAAAGGTAGAAGCCCCCCCGACATGTTTCGCTACGATGTAGCATCTTCAGGGGTATCGGGGCCAATATCATTGGCCCCGATACCCCTGAAGACGCTACATCATAGCGAAACATGTCGGGGGGGGGGGGGGGGGGCCTTTATTTTAATAATTGTCCTATTGACATCTTTAAATCTAACTAATAACCAACTGTATGTAGCGCTCTGTAGCTGTGGTACTTAACCCTTTCTAGACAGAGCTCTCACGTCTGGCACTGTGCTAATTGCTGTCAGAAATGGACATTAACTTTTACATTTCATGTGGTCTGTCCTTGTTGCAAATCGAATAAAGACTTTTTTATTTTTACTCTTTAAATAATAGTTGGAAAACAGGGCTCATTTCTGCCGGCAGGCAGCCATTTTTTGAAGAACCCATTTAGTAACTCTGCCTTCTCTTGATCCCCTGTGACCAACTCCCCATTACCACTATCTAGGGGTCCTACATGTTCAGACCTTGGCTTTTTTGCATTTATATGCTTGAAGAATTTGTTTTACTATCCTTGGCCACCTGCCTTTCATTTTGTATTTTTAATGATTTTATTACCTTTTTACAGATTTTATTAAGCTCTTTATAATTTACAAAGGCTACAGCTGTACCCTCAGATTTGTATTTTCCAAATGCCCTTTTTTTGTCATGTATTGCCCTTTTTAGAGAAGGTGTAAACCATGTGGGGTTTAATTGTAGTCGTTTATTCTTGTTACCTATAGGAATACATTTTGCAGTATAATTACCCAAAGTAGATTTGAAAATCTCCCATTTATCATTTGTACCATTATTTGACATTAGTTCTTCCCAGTTTATATCCCGAATTGCAGCCCTCATCTTGGGGAAATTGGCCTTCTTAAAATTAAGTGTTTTTGCCCTCCCAGCCTGTGTTTGTTTTTTACAGTATAGGTAAAATGTAACTATATTGTGATCACTGTTACCGAGGTTTTCACGAACATTGACATTCCCAGCAAGCTCTGCATTATTAGAAATGAGCAGATCCAACAGAGATTCACCTCTAGTCGGGTCTTCCACAAACTGGCCCATAAAATTTTCCTGCAACAGGTTGAGGAAATGTCTCCCCTTTGCATTTGAAGCCGAACCATGACACCAATTAATATCCCGGTAATTAAAATCTCCCATTATCACTACAGTACCCCCCTGTGCTGCCCGCTCCATCTGTTTATATAGCTGATCTTCCATCTCTGTTATATTGGGGGGTCTATAGATTACACCAAAAGTAATTTTTTCAGTGTTTACCTCCCTTTGTAATTCCACCCACAAGGTTTCAACCTCCTCACAATCTTCACCCTCTAATGTTTCATTCACACTCGCCTTCATATCGCTTCTCACATACAGACATACACCACCACCTTTCCTATTCGCCCTGTCTTTCCGAAAAAGTGTAAAAACCCTGTAGATTTACAGCCCAGTCATGAGAAGAGTCCGGCCATGTTTCAGCAACACCAACTATATCTATATTTTCTTCCAGTACCATGGCCTCCAGCTCCCCCATTTTGCTTGCTAGACTTCTGCCATTTGTAAACATACACTTTAACTTGCCTTTAAATGTTTCACTTTCAGTATCAGAAGTGTGATTATTTGACATTATTTGGGCTTTTTTATTTTCACTGCTGTTTTGTAACGAAAGGATCTCCTTATCTTGTTGCTTAGTCCTCTCCCCACCGTCTGTTTCTCCCCCCACCAATATAGTCTGACCCTCTCTAACCTAACTACCCCTTTATTTTCTACATTGCCCTCCCTCCTCAGCCCTAGTTTAAATACTCTGCCACCCCAGCTAGAATTCTCTCCCCCAGCACAGCGGACCCCCTTCCATTTAGGAGCAAATCATCTGCAGAATACAGTTTGTACCCCAATGAAAAGTCAGCCCAATGCTTTAGGAACCCAAAGCCTTCTCCTCTACACCAAGACTTAAGCCATGCATTTAACTCCCTGAGCTCCCGCTGTCTTTCCTGTGATGCGCATGGCACAGGCAGTATTCCTGAGAATACAACCTTGGAGGTCCTTCCCTTCAGCTTGTAGCCTAGTTCTTTAAAATTATTCTTAAGGCTCCTCCACCTGCCATTTATTCTGTCGTTGGTACCCACATGGACCACGACAGCTGGATCATCACCAGCCCCTCCCAGCAATTTGTCCACCCGTTCCACCACATGCCGAACCCTGGCACCAGGGAGACAGCAAACCATTCGGTTGATGCGGTCTTGGTGACAAATTATTCTATCCGTCTTCCTGATTATAGAATCCCCTACAACTATCAATTGTCTTGGCTTACCTGCATTACCATCCCGCCGACTACTAGCTGGGCTGTTCTCCCGGCTGTTAGGGAGATCAGTATCCCCTAGGGCTGCCATTTTTGAGACCGACACCCTCGCATCATCACCCAACTTGGCAATTTTGCTTGGAATGTCAGAAACAGGATTGGCCTTCCTTTTCTTTGACCCCTTTCTACTGCCCCTAACTACATTAACGCAGCTACTTACCTGATCCTGCTCACCCATGTCTTCACCCTCCAGTTCTACCCCACTAACTGCATGCTCCGTGAGCAGCAAGTTCCGCTCAAGATTGTCTATCTTCCTCAGTGTTGCATTCTGCTCCTCCAGATCTCTAATGCGAGCTTCCAGGTGAACAACATGCTCACATCTGCCACAGAGGTATTCACCCTGGAACTCCGGCTCCAGTCGTGCATACATATGGCAAACTGTGCACTGAAGAAAACCTCCAATCTTGCTGTCCATTATCCCAGTTACAACAAAACAGTGAACAATTGTCAAAGTAAAAGAAAAGAAGAGTACTTACTGGGGCTTTAACTCCTCTTTAAAACTCTGGTTTTATAACTCCACTTATATCACAAGCCACTTAAACCACCAAGCTAAGAAACATACAATATTCTGCGCTACAAGAAATGTTTCTATAGGGGTGAATAGTTCATAAATTAGAACATACCGCAATTTTTTTTATAGATTCACAAGGAATCCCTATCAAATTGGAGGCACATCGAGGTACAGATGTAACCGTCTTTATCTTGACTTTTAACACATTAAATACACAATGGTAAGAAACTTTAACTTGACTTTTTCAATGACTTTTAAATGGCTTTTGTTGTGTGATATCATGCTGAAGCAAGTTATCAGAATCAAGGTAAACTTGGCTACATCTGTACAGTAGGGGCCCATATAATTCTACGGCCACAGATCCATGATACGACCATGCGCAAGTATAATCTATTTTGCAACTGGGTCCTGTTTGGTATAATGACAAAATAAAAAACTTCTACCAAAGGTAATGATTTTCATTGTCCTTTGCTCTTGGAACCTATGCTACATTAGACTTTCACAATGCATGACCTAAACCGACAATAGTGTTCACAGTACTATCTATATCGGATACTTCAGAGTTGGCAGCCTACATATACAGGTGCAGCATTTTCATGCCATGTTGTTGACCCCATCAAGAGCTTCTATAGGCTGCCCCTCAAAAATGATCTTCATATTGTGCAGAGGTGATCTTGTAAACTATTTTCATGTCATGAAGTAGCGCTGCCTGCTGATAATACAACACTGGTCTTTTATGTGTGCTGATATTATGTAACATTTATCATAATGCTGAGTCTGACGTTGTAACATTCGTAAAGGCAAACATGGAAAACAGGGAAACCTAAAAGCTTTAATTATTTATTAAAGATGCTCTGTCACCACAATATAAGTGCCCTATCTGCTACATAATGTGATCGGCGCTGTAATGTATATTGCAGCAGTGTTTTTTATTTAGAAAAACGATAAATTTTGACGGAGTTATGACCTATTTTAGATTTATGCTAATGACTTTCTTAATAGACAACTGGGCGTGTTTTTACTTTTTAACCAAGTGGGCGTTGTGGAGAGAAGTTTATGACGCTGACCAATCACTGACCAATCAGCGTCATACACTTCTCTCCATTCCTTTACACAGCACATAGTGATCTTGCTAGATGATGATGTGCTGTCAATTACTCACACATTAATGTTACTGAAGTGTCTTGAGAGTGAATAGACATCACTTCCAGCCAGGACGCAATGTCTATTCACAATCCCGACACTTTGGTAACTCTAGGTGAGCGCCCATCTAGAGCGGTAAGCCGCCCAGTACTCACTATAGCAGCGCTACATACGCATTATATTTTGCACCGATCCAGTCCCCAGCACGGCTCAGTGCCCGACGAAGGTCTTATCGACCGAAACGTCGACGTCGCACATGTAGCCTCTGGCATCCATCCAATAAAGATATATATTTTTGTAACACAAGCAAGGTGTGCCGACTACAAATTCTTAACATATACCCGGGTTGGGACCCTACCTCGAGCACCCAAAAGAAACCAGTGCCATCTGAACACAACCACAGATGATTGGTCAGTGTCATACACTTCTCTTCACAACGCCCACTTGGTCAAAAAGTAAAAACACGCCCAGTTGTCTATTAAGAAAGTCATTAGCATAAAGCTAAAAGAGGTCATAACTCTGTCAAAATTGATCGTTTTTCTAAATTAAAAACACTTCTGTAATCTACATTACAGCGCCGATCACATTATGTAGAAGATAGACCACTTATAATGTGGTGACAGAGCCTCTTTAATGAGTCTTTTATACTTCCGAATTTTAAAATTTTCACGTAAGCAATTTTGCCCACATATATTTAGGTTGTTCCTTGGTAACAGAAGCCACAGGGAGTGAGTGACAGGTTTTAATGCTGTAGTGGAGCTATTACTACACAAAGCCAACACTTCTAAAGCCTAATAGCCGAGAGCGGAAGATGTCGCAGTGTTGGAGAATGGACATTTGAATAACTTTTTTATTCTACACTTTCAACAGGACGTGGCACTAAGGGGGTTAATTCCCTGGTAACACAATAAGCCACCTTTCTCTTTTCTCTCCCTCCAGGGCTTTGTGTCTGCTTTTCAGTGCCTGCCCGCTAAGTCGTAAAGAAAAGCGTCCCATTTAAAAATAATTTTTAAAATGCTGACATTACACAGCAGGGTGCGAGAAATGCTATCTGCTTCTGGGAACAAGTTCATGTTTAACCCCTCATGGAAACATTTAGTATCCACATGATGTGTAAGTGTTGCTTCGGGGCTGTGCAACCTTGTTGTAGAATTGACAAGAGACAAGTACAATTATCCCCCACTTAGATTGACCCACACGTGACTGGTTAATGACATAGCCATAGGGTACACCATCCAGCCACCATTTGAATGTATTTTATCTTTCTAACCTGACATTAAACCCGCCAGGATTATAAAAGTGTCTAGATGCATCTAGAAGTGAGCTGAGACATCATAAAACGCTCCTCCTGTGACAACTTACTGTGTCCATGTGACTCTTGTGTTATATCTGTAATACCGGCTGCAGACAGGTGGGGCAGAGTGGGAGAATGACCCCACAAAACATGGATATGATGGGGAGAGTACCCTTCTTATAGATAAGGTGGACACGCTATGAGGCAAGCTGCAGTGTGAGACCTATAGGGGGGATGTTTGTGTTGAGTGAGACAGCAGTACTGCAGTCAACCTGGAGAACTGCAAGGCCCAGCAACCTCAGAGAGTCTGCTTGAAGAACTGCAGTGCCCAACAAACTGGCAGAACCTGTCTGGAAAACTGAAAGGCAGTTGGCCGACTGGGCAATTCGACCCTCTTAGAACAGCAAAGGGCTGAATCTGACCCCCCACATATGGAGCTTTCATGCTTGAACTTGCACGAAGCAAAAAAATTTACATTGCCCTTCATTGAAGAGCCAGCAGGCCCCTGTCCCCTGGGCGTCTAACCCCTGCAGCCGAGGTGGAGGGTCTCGCGGAGGCACTAGTATGAAAGGGGTTCTGCTGTTTTTGCGCTAGCATAAGCTGTATACAAACATCAGTGGCTTTAGTAGCCCAACCCACCTTGGGCTTCAGAGCTAGCCTACGCCTAAACTCTTCGTCATACCTCCACCATACAACTTATGCGCAGAAAAATAGTGTCCAAATATGTAAACAACTCGTGTGGAATTTCTGGTTGTTGCTGACATAAAATACTCGACATAATGGAAAAGGCTTGCAGCCAGTTTCCAAAAGTTTTTGGCTTTTTATCATCCGATTTTTCAAAACGATTCTCCTTGTCTATGTTCAACTGTTCAACAGAAACTAAAGACCATATATCCACAAATTCAATTTTTAATATCTTATCCTGAACATCCCCAGATATGTGCCTACACAGCGGGGCCTCCCCGCAAAAATACGAATCCCTAAATAACATACCCACGGGATTCGCGACCAGCTCAGGCTGTGACGAAGTCACACCTGGTGGAGATGATACGTTCACCGTATCAATTCTTGACAAAAAACTTTTTAACAGGTCTAATATCTCATTACTAGCATTATTAGTAGAATTGTTTTTTTTAATAAAAAAGTTTCCAAAAATGCCAAAAAATGTGGAAAAAAATATCAGTTTTCTTCAATTTGTTGTGTAAAAGTTTTTAAATAAATAATGTTTTTACTTTTGCATGCCTCTAAATTTATTTCTGAATTTGTTCTGATTGCTAGGATACCAAATATGTTGGTGTATCTTATTTCACGGGCACTTGGGAAGGCCTCAAACTAAAGGTGTCCAATTTGGCCTAAGGATGACTGTTTCCAAAGCTGATTTTTAGGCATCAAAGTATCTTTGCAGATGCCCTGTGGTGTCGGATCATAAAAATACACTTAAAAATGACCCAATCTGGGAAAGAAGACCCGACAGGGTTTTTACCTTTTGGTATAGTTTGTACCTAGGCCTTTCTGACATTAAATATATAAAATGTTTATGACACTGTGTATTATCACAGACCTGAAGATCTTCATCTAGGGGTATAGTGAGAATGAAAAAAGAAAAAAAGTTTTTCCCTACAGATGTAAAGACTAGAGATGAGCGAACTTATGAAAAGTTTGGTTCGGCTAGTTCGCCGAATTTCACGAAAAAGTTCGATTCGGACCGAACTAGTTCTGACCGAACCTGTAATTCCGTGCGCCGAGCATGGTACTGTCCAGGGTGCTGAAGGAGTTAATGGGCTGCACTAACTCTTTCAGCAACCTTGACAGTACCATGCTCGGCGCACGGAAAATACAATTTTAATGTAATAAAAAAATTAGAAAAATACGTTCATACTTACATTCCTCCTGTCCGGCCTCCAGCGATGATGTTTCATCCATGTCGCCGCTGCAGCCAATCACAGGCTGTAGTGGCGGTCACGCACGTCAGGATGACGTCAGAAGGCTGGCCTCCAGGGATGACGCTTCATCCCACGTGACCGCCTCTGCAGCCAATCACAGGCTGCAGCGGCCTCTGCAGCCAATCACAGGCTGCAGCGGCCTCTGCAGCCAATCACACGCTCCTCTCCTGCAGCCTTATATAGTGGATCGAGCGGGTTCCCCAGCAGCATTTAAAAGAAACAGGATCCTGACCTGTCCACAGAGTTTAAGGCAGCACAGAGTATTTCAGGAGATGAGCACGGCCGGCCACGGGCAGCCGGTCGTTTTTCCGAGGCGTGCTCCCATTATAAAGTATAGGAGCACGGCCCGTAAAATAAAAAAATAGAACATGTTCTATCTTTTTAATGGCACGGGCACCTTCCCGTGAGAAAACAGGAAGGTACCCGTGGCTAACAGAAGTCTATGGGCCCGCTATTTCGGGTCGTAATAACGGGTGTTTTTACGGTCGTGTGCATGAGGCCCCGTAATGACGGGTGGCTACATGTGTGCACACGTCATTATGGCAGCGTTGATAGGCGACGTCAGTAAATAGTCACTGTCCAGGGTGCTGAAAGAGTTAACTGATCGGCAGTAACTGTTTCAGCACCCTGGACAGTGAATTCCGATCAGAATATAGAGTAACCTGTAAAAAAAAAAAGACGTTCATACTTACCGAGAACTTTCTGCTTCCTCCAGTCCGGTCTCCTGGCCGTTGCCTTGGTGACGCGTCCCTCTCGACATCCGGCTCGACATTCCTGGATGACGTTACAGCCCATGTGACCGCTGCAACCAATCACAGGCTGCAGCGGCCTCTGCAGCCAATCACAGGCTGCAGAGGCCTCTGCAGCCAATCACAGGCTGCCGCGTCAGAAAAGAAGGTCGGACTGGAGGAAAAAGAGGGACTCGTCACCCAGACAACGACCGGGTACGTAAGAAATGCTTTTTATTTTATTTTTAATCAGCAGCCTCTTTTCTCTATCAGTGATTGATAGAGACAAGTGGCTGCCGATTTGTATAATATTTTTGACCGGGTTCGGTCAAAACGGGTTCGGCCGAACCCGGTGAAGTTCGGATTCGCTGCGAACCGAACTTCTCCTGATGTTCGGACCGAAACCGGGTTCGGTTATCCCGGTTCGCTCATCTCTAGTAAAGACCACATAAGGATCCCTCCCTATTTTGGATTTCCCTAATTCAGTAATTTTCTACTGTATGGTAGGTCACAAAGCATGGGTAATTACACAGTCCTGGTTTTGAAGGGCAAAAGGGGCAAAAAAAACAGGAATCGCTTCTTCGGCCATGTTTTCGGCAAACTCTGCATTTCTTCTGCAGATACCTTTGCGTCTCAATGGCAGGGACAGGATGTAAAAAGTTAGTCTCTTGACATCTTCTGACTCATGGCGTCCTACTTCCCCTCCTTCAAATGAAAATGTTCAATAATTTTTTCTTGGAATTCCAGATATGCCATGGTTTCCTGGGCCTTTTTTTATATTACATAGGAATTGAAAGTAGAAACCTGCATCAGATATATTGCCACCTTCTTGTACCAGGCTCTAGTTTTCCTTTTGATCAAATAAGGTTGGAGAGCTTGGTCTGAAAGGTCGACGCCACCCATGAACCTGACCTTGGTGTCAGCATGTATAGTGCTCGGCATAAAAACCTCTCTCCGATCATTGCACTTAAAGAGGCTCTGTCACCACATTATAAGTGTCCTGTCTCCTACATAAGGAGATCAGCGCTATAATGTAGGTGACAGTAAGGCTATGTTCACACGGGGTCTTTTGCCGAGTTTTTTGACGCGGAAACCGCGTCGCAAAACTCGGCAGAAACGGCCCGAGAACGCCTCCCATTGATTTCAATGGGAGGCGTCGGCGTCTTTTTCCCGCGAGCAGTAAAACTGCCTCGCGGGAAAAAGAAGCGACATGCCCTATCTTCGGGCGCTTCCGCCTCCGACCTCCCATTGACTTCAATGGGAGGCAGGAGAAAGCGTGTTTTATGCCCGCTGCGCTCAATGGCCGCGGGCGAAAAACGGCGCGATAATTGCTTTTCACACGGAGTATTTTGGGGGAGGAATATCTGCCTCAAAATTCCGTTTGGAACTTTGAGGCAGATATTCCTCCCCCAAAATACTCAGTGTGAACATAGCCTTATGCTTTTTATTTAAAAAACAATCTATTTTCACAACGTTAGGAGCGATTTTGGTTTATGCTAATGAGCTTTCTTAATGCCCAAGTGGGCGTATTTTTACTTTCGACCAAGTGGGCGTTGTACAGAGGAGTGCATGACGCTGACCAATCGGCATCATGCACTCCTCTCCATTCATTTACACTGCACTAGCGATATAGTTATATCACTATGTGCAGCCTCATACACAAGCCCTAACATTACTACAGTGTCCTGATAATGAATACACATGACCATCCAGCCTGGACGTCATGTGTACTCAGAATCCTGACACTTCTGAATCTTTTTTGTGAGATTCCGGCAAGTGAAACGAAAAAAAAGTGTGGGGCAAAATTTGTGGTGTCAATATTTATGTCCGGTGTTGACTTAAATTGGGGCACCTGAGGGATAAAGTTTGCCGCAGGATCCCAAAAAATTGGCGGTACTATAGGATTACTAGTTCCCGCACGTGCGCCTGTGGCTTCGGCAACAGCGGCATCTTCCATAGGGGGAGTTGTTGCGGAAGCATCCGAAGCAGTACTGGTTATTTTCATCATAGCATATTTCCGCTTCTGAAGCGGTTCCGGTGTCACTGCCTGAATCAGGGCACAAAATAGCATAAGCTTGCTCTACACTGTAAAGTTTGCGCGCCATTCTAATACATTTCCTCTAATAACAGTTTTATTAACAAAATTCTTTTTTTCATAATTTATTATTATTATTTTTTTCTTTTTATGACATTTACTATAAAAATTGAAATAAACACTAACTAAAAAAACGGAGGGTTATTACAATGTAATCTAATGTATTTTTTGTGTTTTTCACAGTTTGTATCTATTCTCTCCACAGGTCGCTGTCTCTCCTCTCACAAAACCACAACTGAGAGTAGAGGTGGAGAGCAGAGGAGAGAGCCTGCTGTTTACATTCAGTGGGTGGTGATCGCTGTGATAGGGTGTTCACAGCGATCACCTCCTCCTATCAGAGGGTCCCCTGACGTTGTCTCCAAGCCTCCAACTGTCACCTAACAGCTGATGTTTGGAGATATCCGCGCTGCTTGCAGCGCGATCTCATTCTAAAGCACTCTAGAATAAAGCCCACTATTGACCGCCATGAAAAGAGGTATCGGCTGTCATTAAGGGGTTAAACTATCTGTCTAAGCTACGGCCTGGCGCATCTAACACTTGCACCGCCAGGCAAGCAACGAGCACGTGATGCGCCCGGCCTAGCAATAGATGCTGGCCGTGTACGGGGAAGGGAACTACCAGAGTCGTGAGGGCGGGTTGGAGCACGGGACCGCCATCTAACACCAGGGGCAGTGGCGTAACTACCGCTATAGCAGCCGTAGCGACTGCTACGGGCCCCGCGGCATGAGGGGGCCCATGTCGCCCGCCGGCACGGGCCCCCACCATGGCCGGAGGCTCCGCTAGCAGTTGCTATGGCTGCTACAGAGCGACGCCACTGATCACTACGGCAGAGCAGGGAGGTATCTCCCCACTCTGCCATTAAACAAAAGACATGTATCCCCTATCCACAGGATATCCACAGGACAGGGGATACATGTGTGATCGCTGGCAGCAATAAGGAGAACGGGGGACTGAAAGTCCCTTAAAGTTCTCCATCACAAACCTCGGACTTCCGGGGTCTGTATCGGCAGCTCCGTAGAAATGAATTGTGCACTGGTCGCGCTTGTGCGCATGCGTGACCAGCGCACCTTTCATTTTTATTGAAGCCCCCCCTGTAGGGAACGCCATACAGCCCCCCCAGTAGGGAACGCCATACAGTCCCCCCTGTAGGGAACACCATACAGTCCCCCCCCTGTAGGGAATGCCATACAGTCCCCCCTGTAGGGAATGCCATACAGCCCCCCCTGTAGGGAACGCCATACAGCCCCCCTGTAGGGAACGCCATACAGCCCCCCTGTAGGGAACGCCATGCAGCCCACCCTGTAGGGAACGCCATACATCCCCCTGTAGGGAACGCCATACAGCCCCCCCCTGTAGGGAACGCCATACAGTCCCCCCCCGTAGGGAACGCCATACAGCCCCCCCTGTAGGGAACGCCATACAGCCCCCCCCTGTAGGGAACGCCATACAGCCCCCTGTAGGTAACGCCATACAGCCCCCCCCTGTAGGGAACGCCATACATCCCCCCTGTAGGGAACGCCATACAGCCCCCCCTGTAGGGAACGCCATACAGCCCCCCTGTAGGGAACGCCGTACAGACCCCCTGTAGGGAACGCCATACAGCCCCCTCTGTAGGGAACGCCATACAGCCCCCCTGTAGATAACGCCATACATCCCCTCTGTAGATAGCGCCACACACAGCCCCCCTGTAGATAGCGCCACACACAGCCCCCTGTAGATAACGCCATACATCCCCTCTGTAGATAACGCCATACAGCCCCCCTGTAGATAACGCCATACAGTCCCCCCTGTAGGGAACGCCAAATAGACCCTCTGTAGATAACGCCATACAGCCCCCTGTAGATAGCGCCATACAGCCCCCTCTGTAGATAGCGCCATACAACCCCCTTTGTAGATATCTACAAAGGGGGCTGTATGGTGTTATCTACAGGGGGGGCTGTATGGCGCTATCTACAGGGGGGCTGTGTGTGGCGCTATCTACAGGGGGGCTGTGTGTGGCGCTATCTACAGGGGGGCTGTGTGTGGCGCTATCTACAGGGGGGCTGTGTGTGGCGCTATCTACAGGGGGGCTGTGTCTGGCGCTATCTACAGGGGGCTGTGTGTGGCGCTATCTACAGGGGGGCTGTGTGTGGAGCTATCTACAGGGGGCTGTGTGTGGCGCTATCTACAGGGGGGCTGTGTGTGGCGCTATCTACAGGGGGGCTGTATGGCGTTATCTACAGGGGGGGCTGTAAAAAAGGCACTATCTACAAGGGGGGGGGGCGGGTTGTGTGACACCCAGGGGAGGGGAGGGGGCCCCAGTCAAAAGTTTGCTATGGGGCCCAGTCTTTCCTAGATACGCCCCTGACCAGGGGGGAAGGGCTGAACCGAACAGGCGGTCGGACGCGGCGGGAGCTGTGTCAGGGGATGCTGAGCTCGCTAAAGAGCCAGCTAAAAGCGGAGTCAGCCATGCTGATCCATCCCTATCTAACTTATCTTGCAACAAGGGCATCAAAGCAGCATCAGCCATGTTAAATGTTGGTGAGTGCAGTGTCCAAGGCACGTCCTCACAGGTTGCTGTGCAGGGGTCCAAAGAGGCAGAGACAAGACCACAGTAAAACTTTATCTAAACTTAAGCGACGCCCACAGTAGTGTGTGCACCAATACAAATTGAGCCATGTGAGGGGAAGCGAAAGGGAGGGGGGTCTCCCGGCAAAGATATTAACCCCCGCGCTGCCAGTCAACAGATCCATGGCTTCTACAGCCATGGAGCCGGGCAGCGGTACAATACATGGAGCTCCCAACTTTGTCACCTTATAAAAGTAGCTTGCCATTCTATTTCTCACTGTGGTCACCTCCTCATATGTGATCATTGAATCCTCCGTGTAGCCTATTGTCAAAAACCGTCACAATTTATGCAGGGTTAGGAGCAGACCTTGGAGATTGTTTCATTTCTAAGCTAATAACAATGTTCGTGTCATTATGTCGCTTGCTGAAGTTGTCTCTGAAATAAAACATAATGCTCTTATAATTAGGACCAGAGCGCTTATGAATAGCTATATCTGTCAATACAGGTCAGTACAAAAGTTAGAAATGCAGGAAAGTTTGATTATCATCATTCATATTTACAATGGAATTCTTACGGAATGTTCCAGGAGACAATAGAGCTCTTAAATCCAACCTTGAAAGGTCATGGCATCTCACAATCTCTTTGTTAAGTTTTCAGGAATATTCGGAGGCTATTCACTTAATTAATCTGTGGCACAATGAGCGGCTTCGGGTATTGAGCTCATATTGGTATAGCGCTAAAATGGAGGCAACAAAAGAAACCCACAGACATTTCAAAATGCACTAAAGAACAGAAATTATTTTTCTTATTTACATAGAAAGAATATCTTTCATCATCTTTTATCATTCAACATTGAAATCAAATTTTATTTTCATTTAATAGAAGACAATGGACCTTTTTTTTAAATCAAAGACTGGCCTTGTTGCACAAAACAACCAATCATAGTGCAGCTTACATTTTACCAGAGCAGTAAGAAATATAAGCTGCGCTCTGATTTTTTGCCATGGGCAACAAGCCCAGTTTTCTGTCAAACGGTTTTAATAAATGAGGCCTAATGTGACTTTTCATGGGCTAATTTGTTAAAACGTGTTATAAAAGAACCACCAAGAATTGTGATAAGAAGCTTCTAGGGCAGTGGGGAATACGAACGTTTCCATGAAAATTTGTGAGCAGGGCTGCCCTGGTGTGTGACCTGTGTGGTTAAACAGGGTGCATTACTTGCCCCTGCTGAAGGGGGCACAATAAATGGATGGCAGCTTTATTTAGACATTGTGTTGGGCCATTATTAGATTACCATATTTTTTGGACTATAAGACGCACCTGACTATAAGACGCACCTCGGTTTTAGACAACAGAAAGTAGGAAAAAAAACATTTAATATTTTACTACTTTTACAAAGAAAAAAATAATTTGTTGTGTTTCACCACATTCTGAGAGCCATAACTTTTTTTATATTTTTTCATCGATTGAGCAGTGTGAGGGCTTATTTTTTGCTGGACAAGCCGAGCTGTAGTTTTTATTGGCACCATTTTTTGGTACATACGATTTTTTTGATCACTTTTTATTTCCTTTTTTTTAAGCGATAAGGGGACCAAAAAAAACGATTCACTGTGCGAGTTAAATAATGGTTTATTTTAATAGATCGGACTTTTACAGACGCAGTGATACCAATTTTTTTTATTTTTGACATTGTGCTTGGGGAAAAATGGGAAAAGGTTTTTTTACACTACTGAAAATGTTTGTAACTTTATTTTTTACACATTTTATTAGTTCCCCTAGGGGACTTGAACCAGCAGCCACTTGGTTGCATGTTGAGTTACTGAAACAGCGTAACCCACTGAGCTACGCTGTTCCATAACTCCTATAACAGTAAAGGATCCACATAATAAGGGATACATGTGTCATCGCTGGGTGTCCGACCGCTGGGACACCATTGATAAGGAGAACGGGGGACCAAAGTCACCGAGAGCGCTACATGAGAAGCGTGGACTACCGGGTTCTGTGTCTGGCTTATTTGTTCCGCAGCCCTATAGAAGTCAATAGAGAACCGCTCACGTATGCGCAGAATAATCCCATTCATCTCTATAGAGCTGCCGGACACAGAACCCGGAAGCCAAGCTTCTCATGTAGCGCTCTCGGTGACTTTACGTCCCGGTTCTCCTTATCGCTGGCGGTCCCAGCGGTCGGACCCCCAGGGATCACACATGTATCCCCAATCCTGTGGATAGGGGATACATGTGTTTGTGGCACAACCTCTTTAAATGGCCAGAAACAGCGCAATCGCTGTTCCTGGCCGTAAGAGCAGCGTGTCAGCTATAAAACACAGCTGACACCTGCAGCCCGCTTCATACATCATCCCCCCCCCCGCTCTATGAAGTGCCGGCTTGTCATGGGTCAGGAAGGGGTTTAGTAACGCAGCGGTCAGGGGGCCCGACGCAACCGGGTCCCTAGACTGCGGACTATAAGACACAGGGACTTTTTAGTAGGATTTATTCTTGCTAAAAACTGCGTCTTATAGTCCAAAAAATAAGGTACTTTATGTATCGAGCTGTTATTTGGTCACCGTATGGCGATATTATTTGAGCACTGTATAGTGGTATGTACAATGTGTGGTGGTTGGCACATTGTATAGTAGAGTCTTTTAGGCAACTGCATGAAAATGTTATTTGGTCAATGTATAGCACTATTATTTGGTCATTATACTGTATAGCAATTATAATTAGGCAGTGTGGTATAGTTATTTATACTTTGCATGACTGAATATCATATGGGGGCACCAACCAAGGGTATTGCATAGGGCATTGGTCAATGTAAGACCGGCCTTGTGCGTGAGCTTCATATAAGCTGTCATTTTTAACCCGCATACAGTTGAACTTACAAGTTAAGGCATGTTTACACAGTGCAGATTTGCTACAGATTCTGCATGCAGTTTCTTAAGCTTAAACCAGAATTGGATCTGGGAGAGCAGACCCATTAGGCCTTGGTTCCATTCCGGGTTTTGGCTTAAAAAATACATGCAAGATCTGCAGCAAATCCGCACTGTGTGAATCAAGGTCTAAATGGTTGTAGAAAGTATTACGCACACCAAAAGGGGTAAACTTGCAGATAATTTTTTTTTTAATTTTTAGATTTCTCATACAAGGGTGTAACGTTTCGGTCAAAACATGATATGTGTGGCATCAAACACAGGGAGGTGTGTGGCATTAAACATAGGGAGGTGTGTGGCATCATACACAGGGAGGTGTGTGGCATTAAACATAGGGAGGTGTGTGGCATCATACACAGGGAGGTGCGTGGCATCATACACAGGGAGGTGCATGGCATCATATACAGGGAGGAGCGTGGCATCATATACAGGAGGTGTGTGGCATCATATACAGGGGAGGCTGTGTGGCATCATATACAGGGAGGTGTGTGGCATCATATACAGGGAGGTGTGTGGCATCATATACAGGGGAGGTGTGTGGCATCATATACAGGGAGGCGTGTGGCATCATATACAGGGAGGTGTGTGGCATCATACATAGGGACGTGTGTGGCATCATATACAGGGGAGGTGTGTGGCATCATATACAGGGAGGCGTGTGGCATCATATACAGGGAGGTGTGTGGCATCATATACAGGGAGGTGTGTGGCATCATATACAGGGGAAGTGTGTGGCATCATATACAGGGGAGGTGTGTGGCATCATATACAGGGAGGCGTGTGGCATCATATACAGGGAGGTGTGTGGCATCATATACAGGGAGGTGTGTGGCATCATATACAGGGGAGGTGTGTGGCATCATTTACAGGGAGGTGTGTGGCATCATATACAGGGAGGTGTGTGGCATCATATACAGGGACCTTTCTCGAGCACTAGAAATTCATGATAAATAGACGTGTTATTACCATATAATTGCAGAGTATGCAATAGATCAAATGACATTACAAGACATAAAGTACTTTATATACATATATACAAAAATATACACAAGGTGGACATAGCAATACAATGCAGGAAAAAATGGATCAATGCGGTCACAAGTCCTAGTCAATATTGTCTTATATGGCACATATGTGAGTAAAGTGAGGAAAGGGAAGATACCATTGCTGAATATGTTATGTAATCTCCAACAGAAATATACAGTGTGATGAATAGTCTCCCTATACATTAGTACAACCCGCCAGTAACAATAGATATATTGAGTTAAAGGGAACCTGTCACCAGCATTTTAGCTATAAAGCCAGCAATACCTGGTGAAAGTGGGTGAAAAATCATTGTCATCTAAGCTATAAATATGTTCTAAGTAAGCTCTGTAGCTTTAGTATTCTGTTTTTCAGTGGTCCCACGCCGTATGCAAATGAGCAGAAAAGAGTCAAATCTTCATCTGAAAAGAGTCAGATTTTCATTCCTCCAGCATCTCAGAGTGGACTCCACCTCCTTCTTTTTGATTGATAGCTCCTTAGCCAGTCAGGGCCGGACAGGCGGTGGCAGTGGGCGTGGTTAAGAAGCTGCACCCGAGGGAAAAATAATTACCATAAAAGGCGGGAAAAGTTTAAACGACTACATTTACTGACAGAGGAGGACTTCAGGAAAGAAGAGAACAGGAACGAACTCTGGACAGCTGCGGCCATTGAGGGGTCAGGTGAGTTTAACAGGTAAGATGTTGATGACAGGATCCCTTTAAGGTACATACATCTTTGTCTGGGACAGAGTGTATAGAAGGTGTAAATGGGTTACTCTACTAAATACTAAAGTTTCTAATGTGTTTAGTAAAAGAGTTATCCCACAATATACATTTATACCCTATTCACAGGATAGCTTCTAAATGTTTGGGGGGGGGGTCTAACTATTGGGACCCCTTCCGATCACTAGCTAGGACTAATGCTGAGCACTCTGATGGACATCTGTTCAAATCAATGTACAGAAAAAATCCTTTAATTCAACATTAATGCAATTTCACAGGTACTTGATTATTAAAAGCTCTGGATTATCAGACGATCATTGAAGAGTATATAAAATGTAATTTTAGCAGTAGAAGACTTCAAGAAGGACTGCCCAAAATAATAAAAGAAAAGGCTAACATAAAATATGCTCCTATCGCTTGTTTATCTCATAGCATTGAGCTCCTGACCTTGAGAGATTCCAGATAACTTTTTGTTCTGTGCTGAAACAGATGCTGGAGTATAAAACAAATTCTGATTTATTTCAAGCCAGATTTAGAGGAATTTTAATGTACATGATGTAAAATACTATTGGTAAACTGGCTCACAGCAATTGTCTATCCTCAGGGTATGGCGCTGTGACTGGTTAAGGCTGCATTCACACGACAGTGAAAAAAAAAGGCCTTTAACCCCTTCGCGCTCAGGTCAGTACTATTACGTCGCGCTAAGTACATCGTTCGCGCTCAGGTCAGTAATAGTACTGACCTGAGTAAACACGGCGCCATTTAATCCCGGCGCGTGCTTGAGCTGTGATAACTGCTGTTTCTGACAGCACGCTATCACAGCTTAGTGTGCAGGGACCGATCGCGGTGGTCCCCGCCGATTAACCCCTTAGAAGCCGCGTTCAATAGCGATCTCGGCTTCTTAGGGGTTAAGCTGCCATCGCCGGCCTGCTACACGATAGCGGGCCGTGATGGCTACTATGGCAACCAGAATCCTAACAATGGACTCTGGCTACGCCATCGACGGAAGCCTAGTGGGTCCCGACAAAGTCAGGACCCACTATGCTTGCTGTCAGCGAACAGCTGACAGCTCTAATACACTGCACTACGTATGTAGTGCAATGTATTAGAATAGCGATCAGAGCCTCCTGCCCTCATGTCCACTAGTGGGACAAAGTAAAAAAAAGTGTGAAAAAGTAAAAAAAAGTTGTGTAAAAATAAGAAAATAAAAGATTTAAAAGTAATAAAAGTAAAAGTCCCCCTTTTTCCCTTATCAGTTCTTTATTATTAATAAAAATATATAAATAAACAAATAAACTATACATAATTGGTATCGCCGCGTCCGTAACGTCCTGAACTACAAAACGATGTCGTTATTTATCCCGCGCGGTGAACGCCGTAAGAGAAAATAATAATAAACCGTACCACAATCACAATTGTTTGGTCACTTCACCTCACAAAAAATGGAATAAAAAGAGATCAAAAAGTCGCATGTACCGAAAAATGGTCCTGATCGAAACTGCAGTTCGTTACGCAAAAAATAAGTCCTCGCACGACTTTCCTGATGGAAAAATAAAACACTTATGGCTCTTAGAATAAGGTAACACAAAAAATAAATTATATTTTACAAAATGTATTTTATTGTGCAAACGCCATAAGACATAAAAAAACTATAAACATCTGGTATCGCCGTAATCGTATCGCCCCGCAGAATAAGTGAATATGTCATTTATAGCGCACGGTGAACGCTGTAAAAAAATTGAATAAAAAGCAATAGTAAAATTGCTGTTTTTTTAGTCACCACGCCACCTAAAATTAGAATAAAAACTGATCAAAAAGTCGCATGCACCCCAAGAAAACTACAATGGATTCCTCAAGGTCTCTAGTTTCCAAATACGGGTCACTTTTGGGGGGTTTCCACTGTTTTAGCACCACAAGACCTCTTCATGGTGCCTAATAAATTAAATTAATTAAATGTCACCTCTACTTTGCTCTAAATTCCTGTGAAACACCTAAAGGGTTAATAAACTTTTTAAATGCTGTTGTGAATACTTTGAGGGGTCTAGTTTCTGAAATGGGGTGTAGTGGGTCTAGTTTCTTACATTATACTCATAATGAGCCGTGCCCACCCCGAGATGACCCCAGTTTTGACCGTTTGTATAAACGGAGACCCCTATTAGACCATTTCAGTGCCCGGTTTTCCCAGCATTCACCCCCGAGAAGTGTATTTCTATAGATGAATCCCTGATACATTTGAAAGGGAGGCTTCAATTCCGCGAGTACCTGCCGGGTAAGAAGGCAAGGTATGGCGTGAAGATGTATAAGCTGTGCGAGAGTGCATCGGGGTATACCTACAAATTTAGGATATATAAAGGGAAGGACACCAGTATTCAGCCCCCAGAATGCCCCCCCCCCTTACTGGGAGTTAATACAAAAATTGTGTGGGATTTGGTGCACCCACTGCTGGACCAGGGTTACCACCTCTACCTGGATAATTTTTATACCAGTGTCCTACTCTTCAACTGCCTCGCTTCCAGAAGTCCTGCGGAATGCGGAACTGCTAGAAGAAATCTGAGAGGCCTCCCTAAGACTCTGCTTGGGCAAACACTCAGAAGGGGTGAGAGCAGGGCACAATCTAGAAGCAACATATTGTGTGTCAAGTACAAGACCAGGGAGATGCCACACCAGTACCCATGTACCTGTACGAGGTACCAGTACAGGGACCCCCAAACTAGACTGCATCCTGGACTACAATAGGTACATGGGAGGGGTGGACTTGTCAGATCAAGTCCTGAAGCCTTACAGTACTTCTGGAAGCGGGGCCACAGGCATCGTACCAGGGCAACACTTTTTAGGAGAAGTTCCCCAAACTGCCAAGAAGGGAAAAAGTCAAAAGAGGTGCAGAGTCTGCTATAAGAGGGGGATAAGGAAGGACACAATATATCAATGTGACGCGTGTCCCGAAAAACCAGAGCTCTGTATGAAAGAGTGTTTTAAAATTTATCATCCATCCCTTTATTTTTAATTTACCCCAGTTTTACTCGCTCTGATCCACTTCGCACAGCTTACCCCTCCTCATCTTTCCCCTCTGAGCCCTGCTGTGTGCCCAGGCAGCTGATAACAGCCACATGTAGGGTATTGCCGTACCCAGGAGAGCCCACATTACAGTTTATGAGGTGTATATCTCCGGTGGCGCATGCTGGGCACAATATATCGGACACTGAATTGGCATATATGTATAGAAAATTGCAAATTTCACTCTGCACCAACTGCTGCACATTATCTTTTACACAATACCTGTGGGGTCAAAATGCGCACTACACCTCTAGATGAATGCCTTAAGGGGTGTAGATTTTAAAACAGGGTCACTTCTTGGGGGTTTCAACTGTACTGGTACCTTAGGGGCTTCTGCGTACAAGACTTAGCACCAGAAAAGCTCCAGTAGGCCAAATGGTGGTCCTTTCCTTCTGAGCCCTGCCGTGTGCCCAGGCAGCTAATAACAGCCACATGTAGGGTATTGTCGTACCCGGGAGAGCCCACATTACAGTTTATGGGGTGTATGTCTCCGGTGGCACATGCTGGGCACAATATATCGGACACTGACATGGCATATATATAGAAAATTGCAAATCTCACTCTGCACCATCTGCTGCGCATTATCTTTTACACAATACCTGTGGGGTCAAAATGCTCACTACACCTCTAGATGAATTCCTTAAGGGGTGTCGTTTTTAAAACGGGGTCACTTCTCGGGGGTTTCAACTGTACTGATACCTCAGGGGCTTCTGCACACACGACTTAGCACCAGAAAATTCCCAGTAGGCCACATGGTGGTCCTTTCCTTCTGAGCCCTCCCATGGGCCCAAACGGCAGTTTATCACCACAAATAGGGTATTGCCACACTCAGGACAAATTGGGCAACAAAATGCGGTATTTTATTCCTTGTGAAAATAAGAAATTTTGAGCCAAAACTACCTCTTATTGGAAAAAATAAATTTTTTTTTAATTCACAGCCCAATTCAAATAAATTCTGTGAAAAAACTGTGGGGTCTAAATGGTCACAACACCCATAAATAAATTCTTTGAGGGGTGTAGTTTCCAAAATGGGGTGACTTCTGGTGCGTTTCCATTGCTTTGATACCTTTGGGGCTCTGCAAATGCGACATGGCACCCGAAAACCAATCCAGCAAAATCTGGGCTCCAAAGAACACATAGCGCTCCTTTCCTTCTGAGGCCTCCCATGGGCCCAAACGGCAGTTTATCACCACAAATGGGGTATTGCCGCACTCAGGACAAATTGGGCAACAAATTGGGGTATTTTATTCCTTGTGAAAATAAGAAATTTTGAGCCAACACTACCTCTTATTGGAAAAAATTAAATTTTTTTGAATTCACAGCCCAATTCAAATAAATTCTGTGAAAAAACTGTGGAGTCTAAATGGTCACAACACCCATAAATGAATTCCTTGAGGGGTGTAGTTTCCAAAATGGGGTCACTTCTGGTGGGTTTACATTGCTTTGATACCTTTGGGGCTCTGCAAATGCGACATGGCACCCGAAAACCAATCCAGCAAAATCTGGGCTCCAAAGAACACATAGCGCTCCTTTCCTTCTAATACCTCCCATGGGCCCAACCGGCAGTTTATGGCCACAAATAGGGTATTGCCACACTCAGGACAAATTGGGCAACAAAATGGGGTATTTTATTCGTTGTGAAAATAAGACATTTTGAGCCAAAACTACATCTTATTGGAAAAAAGTTTTTTTTTTTAAATTCACAGCCCAATTCAAATAAGTTCTGTGAAAAAACTGTGGGGTCTAAATGGTCACAACACCCATAAATAAATTCCTTGAGGGGTTTTGTTTCCAAAATGGGGTCACTTTTGGTGGGTTTCCATTGCTTTGATACCTCTGAGGCTCTGCAAATGCGACATGGCACCCGAAAACCAATCCAGCAAAATCTGGACTCCTAAGAACACATAGCGCTCCTTTCCTTCTGAGGCCTCCCATGAGCCCAAACAGCAGTTTATCACCACAAATGGGGTATTGCCGCACTCAGGACAAATTGGGCAACAAAATGGGGCATTTTGTTCCCTGTGAAAATAAGAAATTCTGATCAAAAATGACATCTTATTGGAAAAATTGTCATTCTTTTAATTTCACAGCCCAATTCAAATACGCGCTGTGAAAAAACTACGGGGTCAAAATGGTAACAATAACCATAAATTAATTCCTTGAGGGGTGCAGTTTCCAAAATGGGGTCAGTTTTGGGGGATTCCTACTGTTTTGGCACCTCAACACCTTTCCAAACCTGGCATGCGGCCTAAAATATATGCTAATAAAAAAGAAGCACCAAAATGCACTAGGTGCTTCTTTGCTTCTAGGGCTTGTGTTTTAGTCCACGAGCGCAGTAGGGCCACATGTGGGACATTTCTAAAAACTGAAGAATCTGGACAATACATATTTAGTAGTGTTTCTCTGGTAAAACCTTCTTTGTTACAGAAAAAAATAGAATAAAATTGAAATTCAGAAAGAAAAATGAAATTTGCAAATTTCACCTCCACTTTGCTTTAATTCCTGTGAAATGCCTGAAGGGTTAAAAAACTTTCTAAATGCTGTTTTGAATACTTTGAGGGGTCTAGTTTTTAAAATGGGGTGCTTTATGGGGGTTTCTAATACATAGGCCCCTCAAAGCCTCTTCAGAACTGAACAGGTACCTTAAAAAAAAGGCTTTTGAAATTTTCTTAAAAATATGAGAAATTGCTGTTTATGTTCTAAGCCTTGTAACGTCCAAGAAAAATAAAATAATGTTCAAAAAACGATGCCAATCTAAAGTAGACATATGGGAAATGTGAACTAGTAACTATTTTGGGTGGTATAACCGTCTGTTTTTCAAGCAGATGCATTTAAATTCTGAAAAATGCTATTTTTTCTAAATTTTCTCTAAATTTTGCAATTTTTCTCAAATAAAGACTGAATATATCGACCAAATTTTACCACGAACATGAAGCCCAAAGTGTCACGAGAAAACAATCTCGGAATCGCTTGGATAGGTTTAAGCATTCCGACGTTATTACCACATAAAGTGAAATATGTCAGATTTGAAAAATGGGCTCTGAGCCTTAAGGCCCAAACTAGGCTGCGTCCTTAACTGTCAGTTTTTCATGGCCATTTTGCATCAGTGTCTCCAAATTTTCATCCATTTCCAGTCCGTCTGTCCGTTTTTAATGGCCGTTTGACATCTGTTTTGCATCCGTTTTTCATGGGCGTTAAAAAACTGATGAATTTCATTGGTCAGGCTTTTTTTGTCTCAACCCACTGAAAACACCCATAGGAAGATCACATGTTCACCTAGACACTATTTATAGCCGCCCTGTATATGATGCCACGCACCTCCCTGTATATGATGCCACGCACCTCCCTGTATATGATGCCACGCACCTCCCTGTGTATGATGCCACGCACCTCCCTGTGTATGATGCCACGCACCTCCCTGTGTATGATGCCACACACCTCCCTGTATATGATGCCACGTACCTCCCTGTATATGATGCCACGCACCTCCCTGTATATGATGCCACACACCTCTCTGTATATGATGCCACGCACCTCCCTGTATATGATGCTACGCACCTCCCTGTATATGATGCCACGCACCTCCCTGTATATGATGTCACGCACCTCCCTGTGTATGATGCCACACACCTCCCTGTGTATGATGCCACGCACCTCCCTGTATATGATGCCACGCACCTCCCTGTGTATGATGCCACACACCTCCCTGTGTATGATGCCACACATCTCCCTGTATATGATGCCACACATCTCCCTGTTTATGATGCCACACACCTCCCTGTGTATGATGCCACACATCTCCTTGTATGTGATGCCACACACCTCCCTGTATATGATGCCACACATCTCCCTGTTTATGATGCCACACACCTCCCTGTGTATGATGCCACACATCTCCTTGTATGTGATGCCATGCACCTCCCTGTATATGATGCCACACACCTCCCTGTATATGCCACACAGCCCCCCTGTATATGATGCTACACATCCTCCCTGTAGATGATGCCACACAGCCTCCCTGTAGATGATACCACACAGCCTCCCTGTAGATGATGCCACACAGCCTCCCTGTAGATGATGCCACACAGTCTCCTGTATATGATGCCACATAGCCTCTCTGTAGATGATGGCACACAGCCCCCCTGTAGATGATGCCACACAGACCTCTCCGGAGAAAACACCACACCCCCCCTCTCCCTGTAGTTTTCCGGGACAGTCCCAGAAAATTCGCTACAGTTGACAACTATGTACAATGCCCCTGGTACTACACTTGTAGTGAGCGCAACAATACCATACATTTATTAATAAACATCCGCCTGAGTGCCCTACACACTCACTGATGCGGCGCCGACTTCTTCAGGTGTGATCTCTAGTCTTCACTGTTTCTGCGATCACATCATTGCGTCGCCTTCGCCAAACCCATGAAGACTAGAGACCACACGTGAAGAAGATGGCGCTGCATCGGTGAGTGTGTAGGGCATTCAGCATCATCACACCCCCGATAGCCAGCAAGGGAACCAATAGTTTCCTTGCCTCTTGAATCACCATGTCACAGATCCATTTTTAACGGTTGTTACATGTATTTACGGCCTTTCAAAACGGATCCATTACCTTCTATGGGGGCCGTCTAGCCGTGAAAACGGCCAAAAATTGGAGATGACCTATTTTTTAAGGCTAATATTCATGGGCCGTTAAAAAATTGGCCGTGTGAATGCACCCATAGAACATCATTGTTCTGAAAACGGCCATATGACGGCCGTTCAAAAAACGACCGTCACACGGCCGTTTTTAAATGTCGTGTGAATGCATCCTTATGGTTTACAGTGATGCTTTTCAGTTAATTTGGTAAAATCATATACACCAGGAGGCTTATAACAAAATGTAATGTAGCAAAAGACAAAAAATATAGCTATGCAAAAAACTAAAAAAACTATTTACCTCCCTACCTTTCATCTCATTAGAAGATTATACATACTAAATGTTTCTGAACTATAACATATTGAGTGATTGGATACAAAAAAGAAGACAGAAAATCCTACATAAATAAATCATTTAGTGGTTAATTAACTTTACAAACTTTTACAAAGTTTTTTTCTAGCTTAATACTTTGATACATCATTAATCTGGTTTTAATCTATCTATCTATCTATCTATCTATCTATCTATCTATCTATCTATCTATCTATCTATCTATCTATCTATCTATCTATCTATCTATCTATCTATCTATCTGTCTATCTGTCTATCTGTCTATCTGTCTATCTGTCTATCTGTCTGTCTGTCTGTCTGTCTGTCTGTCTGTTTGTCTATCTGTCTGTCTGTCTATCTATTTATCTAGGTCGCCTTGTCGTGGCAGGTGGGCAAACACTTTTTGATCAAAATGTGCACTAAGAACCTCCCTTTTATAAGTAGATTTAGCATGTAATGAATATTTATTTATATTTAGCGCTTTAGGTTACATTAGTGTTGCAGTGTGCTGTCACCATTTTTTTGTCTGCTGTATATTTGCAGTCACAGGTGTTCTTGCACCTGCATACACGTTTTGTATAATTTTGTTGGAATGTGCTGTTCAAGCTTTTTTTGTGTTTATGTGATTCATATATGTGGGGTTAGTGACTGCCTCCATTTTTATTCTTGCACTCCTCCCATTCTGCACTGTGTGATTTTAATTAGTTTAATGCTGGTTCCTACCATCCCCAGGTATATATGTAGGCTTTAGTCCCAGTTCTGGGTGTATGTGCAGCGTAGGTTCCCACCTTACAGAGGTCCCCTTGTCGTGGCAGGTGGCCAAACACTTTTTGATCAAAATGTGCACTAAGAACCTCCCTATTATAAGTAGATTTAGCTTTAGTGCATATTTATTTACATTTAGCGGTTTAGGTTACATTAGTGTTCGCAGTGTGCTGTCACCATTTTCTTGTGTGCTGTATATTTGCAGTCACAGGTGTTCTTGCATCTGCATACACGTTTTGTATCATTTTGTTAGAATCTTTTGTTGTGTTTTGATCTTGCATTCCTCCCATTCTGCCCTGGGTGATCTTAATTAGTTTAATGTTGGTTCCTACCATCCCCAGATATATATATGTATATATATATATATATATATATATATATATATATATATATATATATATATATATATGTGTGTATCTATCGAATACAATATCTTGATACCTGTAAAGAGAAGTACAACAATCATAATGATTAGGGTTGTATGTTCTCCTCATGTTTGTGTGGGTTTTCTCTGGATTCTCTTATCTTCTATTAATCCAGTTGATGAGTTTTGTTCCTGTTCTTTCCTATAATTTTTCTGTGTTTGACTCCGCTTTCGTCTTGACTTGACCTCTGGGCCTGACCTTGCCTCTGAGTTCTGATTACTGGACCTGACGTTGCCTGCCTGTTACCGACCCAAATCTGTTTGACCACGAAATGGTTCACACCCGCCATCTGCAGCCTGACTGTCTATTGTGGACTAGCCAGGAAACTTCGACCAGGGAATCTTACTGGCAAAGTTCATACTTCCTTGCAGGGGTTAAGGGTGATGAACGGGAGATTTTTCAGACTCTGAATCAAAGGTAAGCCTGCGATTATTCATTAACGGTCCAAGTCATTCATTGTTCCTGCTGGCTGCCAAACTACTACTGCGCTGTGCTTAACTCCTTCGCTAACAAGTCTGCATGGTGTCATGGAAGTCTGATCCTAATGCGGTGTGCAACAATGCTTCACCGTCCCTGAGATATCCCGCTACACCGTGCTACTTTGCTTTAATGTTTTTGAGACGTTATCCAAGTTCCTAATATGCTAGCTGGGGACCACCATCTAGGTACCAGCATCCAGGTACGCTCTTGGGCTTATTGTCTAATACGGTGCATTCTCCACTAGAAGAAATGTTTATAGAGAAGAGAAGAATACCTCCGCAATATGGCATGTGCCACAATTTTATTTCTCTCGGACTCTGTTTGCCTCCATGTGGGCCCATAGCAGTCTATTACGGATGCCATTGTTGTATGATCCATACCTTTTTTCAAGTACAGATTGAAGCGTGGCTTCGTGATTTAGTTTGCATCAATATTGTTTTGAGCTTTCTAAATGAAGCATAAGATAAGACTGTGAGACCGGTAGACCACCTAAAAATCTGGTTTCACATACTTATATATTGACATAAAACAACAGAAATTAATTTATTCAGAAAAACCACAACCACATCACACCAGCCAACTCCTATCTTCCATTACACTATTTTAACAATTTAACAAAACCTCATGTAAAGACTGAGGTTTACAAGTAGCATCTATAGCAACTCTGGGCCTTACAGACTGAATCGTGCTTGTTTTTTTTTTCTTGACCAATGATGTGACTATATGCAGATGTCGAAGAGCTGGATTTGTCATTTTGGACGCTGTCACAACTCATTGAGAATGGCCAGCAACTGAATTCCAGGCTTGTTTGGTCTTGTGTTCAAGAAAATCCTATCCGAAGGGTGTCTAAGCTGCTGAGCTCCTGTTCACATTTGGGCGACTGAACACTCATTGGCACATAAAAAAAATTGAAACTAGACCTAAACATTCAAGACTCTAAATTGCGTCCCTTAAGCTTAGGGTCATGGTTAATTTTTTAATTAAAAATATACAAAGTCCATTATTTATAAATTAAAATATTGTCCAGCAGGCAGTAATATCTAGGTGAAAACCTACAAAAGGGCTTGTTCACACACAGAGGTTATGCTGCGGTTTAGTACTTTTGATACCTGTGCCAAAGTAAAATGTTTATGTTGAGTTCTGCTACCAGGACTATCATTTAATAAAGGAGTTATCCACTTTGGATAATCTCTTTTTGGTATATGGGTCGCTCGATAATATGCTGATCACGGGGGGTATCCTACTGTTGGTTTTACTAGCGATCAGCTGTGGAGAAACATGGCAGCAAGTGTTCAATTTTCCTGCAGCATCACTACAGGGTAATTAAAGCATTGCACATTATTCATTAAAATCAAGTACTAAGTCCTCCAGAACATGACCTGCCTAAGTAGAGTCGTGTGTTAGTGAACCTTCCATTAACCCTTCCTATCCCTCCACCCCCACCTTTAGAAAAGACACGTGACACCGAGGTTGGATGTGAAATGGCCACAGCAGCCGTTTATTAATTTCACAGTTTGTAAAACAAATTAAATCCGAAACGTTCGGATAACTAAGTAGGAATCCACCAGAGAATTCCTCCTAATAATTCACATGACCCAACATGGGTCAGAATCATAAATAACAATTTAAACGTTAACATTAATCCGAGCAGAGGAAGTCCTTGAAGCCATTTTTTGATATCCCCGAGTTAGCCATCTGCAACCACGACCAACTAATTACCTCCAGCCGTAAACCAGCTCGGAAGCACCGCTCACCTCTGCAGATGGCTCCAACCACTAGAAGTCCACTTCAAAGGGATAACACCCGATGAAGCCTCCAAGTGATATACCTTCCACCAGAAGACCACTTCAAAGGGATAACACCCGATGAAGTCTTCAACCATGTACCTTTTTTGGGGGACGCATACCCCTGATGCGACCCCCCCACCATTTTTTACTGACTGGCCTCAAGGACTCCCCCCGCCAGCTGCCATGACACCAGGACCTACTCCGAATGAAAAGAAAAACATGTTAAGTAAGCATACAATAAAATCACAACACTCATAGACGGGTTTACCTAAAGACCCCCCCAGGGATAACGAACCAAGGGCGGGAGGGTGGGAGCTTTTCTCTGTGCGTGTTACTCCTCCCGCTGCTTCCGGCTCAATGCCGAAAACAGCGGGAAGCTCAGCAACGGCACCAACTCCTCCTTGTCCCTCCTCCCCCTCCCTTCAACTTTCCTTCAACCCTTAACCCTTTCCCTCCTAGTGCTGTCATGGAGGCTTTCCTCCTAAGCCCTGCAGGCTGCGTCCAGCCTCTTCTAGAGACACCCTGTGTAGCTGCTCTCTCCGGTCTGGCTAATAGATGAGGGTCTTAAACAGGAGACCCCTCTTTATTAGCTCATTTATGGGGGTAGCCAGAAAATAACTTGATCCAACAACTACTGGTTCTGTGCAAGGCATGATGTTATCATAGGGCCAGTGGACATAAAGTGAACCCTCAAAGACCTCACCCTCTGTAAAATTAACAAAGGAGGGGGAACTGACTCAAGGGTCACGGCACAATTCTTTCTCACAGAAGATAGGAAGAGTGATGGGGTCAAACAAGCACCAGGCCTTACTATCCAAGGAAGGTGTGGTACTATACACTAGCAACAGGGAAAACTCCCCCATCACCACTATAAACATTCCCACATTGTGAAAAACTTCTCAATCTCTATTTTCTTTAACCTTTTTATTATATTCTATGTTATTTGACAGTGACCTAATGTTACAGGCTTGTTACAGAGGGCATATTTCTCAAGCATTAATATTATACAGTATTTAGAGCATTTAATTTTTTCCTGGTATATATATATCTTAATTATGAAGTGGCACCCTCCTGGAGCAAGGATTTCTCAATCAGATTCTTTAAAAGGGTCAATTATTAGCTCTTAATGATAATTAACATTTAGAATCTCATGTGTGTTTGTGTGTTCTTTTGGATTCTGATTCAACCTGAAGAACGCACTTTGCAATCAGACATGAGTGTTCCCCAGTGTACCGAAGGCCAGGGGACTCCTTGCTCAAATCATTGAAATGCTGTGTGACCCGGACATATTTTGATAGAGTTCAGTGATTATGAAAATTACCTTCACCTGTCTTTTTGTAATTTGACCTTGAAGCAATGACAACTGCAGAATCATTGAGCAAAAACAAGGAGATGATTTAATAGATAGGCCTTCTAGGTGTGATTGAGGGGTCTGACTTCCCAGGACTCTCCTTGATCATTAGAACAAAGTGAATGTCACCGAGCTGCAGTACCAGGCACAGTTACACATATGGATGAACATCTGTGCCTTGATCCCTACATTTTTGACACCCACGGGTCAGACCATGGCCATCAATGTTTTAGTCCTGGAAAACCTGTTTAAGTGCAACTGATTGCATAAGAGTAAATAATGTGCTTGATATTGAGCTAGAAAATGATTGACATTGGCATAAAGATTTTCTCTATCAGTACAATATTTACTCAGTATTAGATCATTAATACATGGATTCCATAAAACTTTTTTAACCCCTTAACTCTCCATGACATATGCGATGGTGTCCATGCAGGTACATCGTAGTAGTGTAACACCGACAAGCAATAATTCTATGGAATACGATTTACAACAAGAGATTGCTGGTTGTAGTCCCTTCAGGGGGCAAAAAAAAAGTTATAGTTTAATGCTATATATAAACTAAATAAATTATTTATTATAGTATAATGTTATAGTTTAACAAAAAAAGTCTACCCCCAAAAAATATAAACCCATTTTTTTCATCCTTTTTTCATTAAAAAAAATTATATAAATAGTTCACCAAAAAAAAAAATATATATATTGGGTACCACTGCAGTCAGAACTACCCGTAGAATAAGGTTAGCTTATTATTTATACCGCATGGTGCATGGCATAAAAAAAATGATGGGGGATTTTTTTTCACATCCCATAAAAAATTTTGGGGTTAAATAAAATGTTTCAATAAAAACTACAACCTGTCCTGCAAAAAAACAAGCCATCATACCATACAGCTGCGTAAACAGCAAAATAAAAAAAGTTATGGGTCTGGGAAAGCGGCGACACAAAAATGACTTTCTTCAATAAAATACGTCTTTATTGTGCAAAAGTTCTAAAAGTATTAAACGACCTTATAGTTATTTGGTATTGCTGTATTTGTATCGACCTGTAGAATAAAGTTAACTTGTTATTTTTAGCGTGTGGTAAACAGTGGAAAAAAACCCACGAAAAACAATGGCGGAATTGATGTTTTTTTGTTTTGCATTTCCCTAATCAGTCAATTATATGTACTCCAAAATGGTGTTCTTTAAAAATGCAGCTTTTCCCCAAAGAAAAAGCTCTATATAGCTACATTGACCTAAAAAAATAAAAAAATGGTATGTGACGATGTAAAACCAGAAAAAATAGCTTGGTCCTTAAGGTCCAAAATAGGCCAATCCTTAAAGGGTCAAACCGTGTCATTTCTGCCGTTTGCCATATCACATGAATGTTAATGCTAAATGGATTGTGTGCTTTAGAAAACACATTTCCGAATAACTCATTAGGACTTTTTGAGTTAATAGATGGGGTCCCCTGTTTAGGACCCTCATCTATTAGTCAGAGTGGAGAGCAGCTACAGTGAGTGTAGTGTCTCTTGCTCTGGAGGTCTATGCCTTACATGAACAGTCCATTAATTGCAATGGGCACTGTGTAATGCTTCAGCAACCCCACGGGGGTGGTCAACATAATTGAACACTTGCTTCCAGGATCCATCGGAGATTACAGATGATCATGGGGGGTTTAAGCAGTGGGATCCTGCGATCAGCTTATTTCCGAGGGAGCATTCTATCAAAAAGCGATTGTTCAAAGCAGACATCCCTTTTAACGCCTTCCCCAATCTGTAAGAACAACCTTTTGAACAGTGATGGACAGCTATTAATGGCATTGTAAATTCTATTGTTATCATTGCACACACATATCATCAATTAGGACTAATGCAGTAGCTAATGGGAAATACGCAAAAAATCAATAGACCATAGTGGCAAGTGATCTGCACCAAAGTTAACTGCGGATAGGATTGTCTTCTGCTGAACCTCACGGGGCCTGCTAAGGCAAGACCCAGTCATTGTGTCAGAACTTAGGCCCAATATAATATCCTCTGGTGGACCAGCTTTAGCTTGGTGTACACCGCGTTCCAAATTATTATGCAAATGTTATTTTTCTCTGATTTTCCTAAATAGTCGATGCAAATGATAGTCAGTATAATCTTCAAGACATCAACCGTTGGAGTATAAGGGTATGTGCACACGGTAGCAGGCTTTTACGTCTGAAAAGACAGACTGTTTTCAGGAGAAAACAGCTGCCTCGTTTCAGACGTAAATGCTCCTCCTCGCATTTTGCAAGGCTTCTCTGACAGCCGTAAATTTTGAGCTGTGCTTCATTGAGTTCAATGAAGAACGGCTCAAATTACGTCTGAAAGAAGTGCCCTGCACTTCTTTTGACGAGGCTGTATTTTTACGCGTCGTCATTTGACAGCTGTCAAACGACGACGCGTAAATGACAGGTCGTCTGCACAGTACGTCGGCAAACCCATTCAAATGAATGGGCAGATGTTTGCCGACGTATTGTAGCCCTATTTTCAGACGTAAAATGAGGCATAATACGCCTCGTTTACGTCTGAAAATAGGTCGTGTGAACCCAGCCAAATGCAAATTTTATTGAACAAATCTCCTATTGTTAACAGTTTTTTTTTTAGAAGTAAAAAACTCAAAATGCACTGTTTCAAATTATTATGCACAACAGAGATCAACCCATTTTAAAGATTGTAAAGAGAACTAAAACGGTAATTTGTTGAATTTGCAGCATCAGGAGGTCATATTTACAGAAATCAAAATCTCTTTCAATCAAAAAAAACTTAACAGGCCAAGTTACATGTTAACATAGGACCCATTCTTTGATATCACCTTCACAATTCTTGCATCCATTGAATTTGTGAGTATTTGGACAGTTTCTGCTTGAATATCTTTGCAGGATGTCAGAATAGCGTCCCAGAGCTTCTGTTTTGATGTGAACTGCCTCCCACCCTCATAGATATTTTGCTTGAGGATGCTCCAAAGGTTCTCAATAGGGTTGAGGTCAGGGGAACATGGGGGCCACACCAAGAGTTTCTCTCCTTTTATGCCCATAGCAGCCAATGAGACAGAGGTATTCTTTGCAGCATGAGATGGTGCGTTGTCATGCATGAAGATAATTTTGCTACGGAAGGCACGGTTCTTCTTTTTGTACCACGGAAGAAAGTGGTCAGTCATAAACTCTACATACTTTGCAGAGGTAATTTTCACACCGTCAGGGACCCTAAAGGGGCCTACCAGCTCTCTCCCCATGATTCCAGCCCAAAACATGACTCCGCCACCTCCTTGCTGACCTCGCAGCCTTATTGGGACATGGTGGCCATTCAACAACCATCCACTACTACATCCATCTGGACCATCCAGGGTTGCACGGCACTCATCAGTAAACAACACGGTTTGAAAATTAGTCTTCATGTATTTCTGAGCCCACTGCAACCGTTTCTGCTTGTGAGCATTGTTTAGGGGTGGCCGAATAATAGCTTTATGCACACTTGCAAACCTCTGGAGGATCCTACACCTTGAGGTTCGCGGGACTCCAAAGGCACCAGCGGCTTCAAATACCTGTTTGCTGCTTTGCAATGGCATTTTAGCAGCTGCTCTCCTAATCCTATTAATTTGTCTGGCAGAAACCTTCCTCATTATGCCTTTATCTGAAAAATATATATTCTAGTGAACAGATGGTGTTACAGGTCCATGTTGAGTCCGCCACAGAAACCCCAACGTGCGTTTCGCTGTTTAGTTGCTTCCTCAGGGGGTACCTTCTGTTCACTAGAATGGGTAAGACTGCATTTCCTGATTACTTACCATAGATACTGATTGCACCCTATGTGACTCTCCCTATCGGTATTAGCCTATGTGTATATGGAATTTAGAGGACATTGTGGTGCATCAGTTTGTAACCCATTGGGGATGAGACATTATATACAATCTTTGTGGGTAGCAAATGCAGTTTGCATTCTATGTTTCTACACTTTTTCACTCAGTTATATAGTAGTTACATAGTTAGTACGGCTGAAAAAAGACACATGTCCATCAAGTTCAACCAAGGGAAGGGAAAAGGGAAGGAAAAATTTCTACACATAGGAGCTAATATTTTTTTGTTCTAGGAAATTATCTAACCCTTTTTTAAAGCCATCTACTGTCCCTGCTGTGACCAGCTCCTGCGGTAGACTATTCCATAAATTCACCGTTCTTACTGTAAAGAAGCCTTGTCGCCTCTGCAGCTTGAACCTTTTTTTCTCCAGACGGAGGGAGTGCCCCCTTGTTTTTTGAGCGGGTTTTACAAGGAACAGGATATCACCATATTTTTTGTATGTGCCATTAATATATTTATATAAGTTAATCATGTCCCCCCTTAGTCGTCTTTTTTCAAGGCTAAATAGGTTTAATTCTTTCAATCTTTCCTCATAACTTAAATTCTCCATGCCCCTTATTAGCTTCGTTGCTCTTCTTTGTATTTTTTCCAACTCCAGGGCATCCTTTCTATGAACTGGAGCCCAGAACTGAACTGCATATTCTAGATGAGGCCTCACTAATGCTTTGTAAAGTGGCATTATTACATCCCTGTCCCGTGAGTCCATGCCTCTTTTAATACACGACAATATCCTGCTGGCCTTTGAAGCAGCCGATTGACACTGCATGCTGTTATTGAGTTTATGATTTACAAGTACACCCAGATCCTTCTCAACAAGTGAATCCGCCAGTGTAGCGCCCCCTAGGACATATGATGCATGCAGGTTGTTGGTACCCAGATGCATAACTTTACATTTATCTACATTAAACTTCATTTGCCAAGTGGACGCCCAAACACTTAGTTTGTTTAAATCTGCCTGTAATTCATGAACATCTTCCATAGTCTGAACTATATTACATAGCTTGGTGTCATCTGCAAAAATAGAAATAGTGCTATTAATCCCATCCTCTATATCATTAATAAATAAGTTGAACAATAGTGGTCCCAGCACTGAACCCTGGGGCACACCACCTACAACCGGGGACCACTCAGAGTAGGAGTCATTGACCACAACTCTCTGGATACGGTCCTTGAGCCAATTCTCAATCCAATTACAAACTATATTTTCTAAACCTATAGTCCTTAATTTACCCATTAGGCGTCTATGGGGGACAGTGTCAAATGCCTTTGCAAAGTCCAAAAACACTAAATCCACAGCGGCCCCTCTGTCTAGACTTCTGCTCACCTCTTCATAAAAACAGATTAGGTTAGTTTGACAACTTCTGTCCTTAGTAAAACCGTGCTGGCTGTCACTTATAATGCTATTTATTGTCACATAATCCTGTATATAGTCCCTCAATAGCCCCTCAAACATTTTCCCCACGATGGATGTTAAGCTTACTGGTCTATAATTACCCGGGGAAGACCTAGAGCCCTTTTTGAAAATAGGCACCACATTTGCCCTGCGCCAGTCCCTTGGCACTATACCAGTCACTAGAGATTCTCTGAATATTATGAAAAGGGGGACAGAAATAACTGAACTAAGCTCTTTAAGAATTCTAGGGTGTAACCCATCTGGTCCTGGGGCCTTGTGCACATTTATTTTATTTAATTTAGCTTGGACCATCTCTACATTCATCCAATTCAGTATATCAACTGATATATTAACAGCACTGGCACCGGCTACATCAGCTGCTCCTTCTTCTGTTGTATATACAGAGCTAAAGAACCCATTTAGTAACTCTGCCTTCTCTTGATCCCCTGTGATCAACTCCCCATTACCATTATCTAGGGGTCCTACATGTTCAGACCTTGGCTTTTTTGCATTTATATGCTTGAAGAATTTTTTAGGATTTGTTTTACTATCCTTGGCCACCTGCCTTTCATTTTGTATTTTTGCTAATTTTATTACATTTTTACAGATTTTATTAAGCTCTTTATATTTTACAAAGGCTACAGCTGTACCCTCAGATTTGTATTTTTTAAATGCCCTTTTTTTGTCATGTATTGCCCCTTTCACAGAAGGTGTAAGCCATGTGGGGTTTAATTTGAGTCGTTTATACTTATTACCTGTAGGAATAAATTTTGCACTATAATAACTCAAAGTAGATTTGAAAATCTCCCATTTATCATTTGTTCCATTATTTGACATTAGTTCTTCCCAGTCTATATCCTGAATTGCAGTTATATTCGTGTTGAACTCTGTATCACCACAGTGTTAATACTAGAGTCTTATACTTACATGTTTTTAAATGTATGTTATTTTTTGTAATAAAGCTGATATATTCTTATATATACTTTGACTACGAGCTCTATTTTTCTTCGGTATGGTTTAAATATTGTCATTTTTACAGGCTTCTGCTAAGCCCTGCCGGAGGAATGGCTGAGCAGAGGCAGACAGAAGGCAGACCTGGGGCCTTCATTAGGCCCCCGGGCTGCCATGGCAACCATCAGCACCCCCAATCGCGTTGAGGGGGGGGGGCGTTAGGCTGTCAGAGTGGGCCACCCCCTTCTAACGGGTTAAATGCCACGGTTGCTATTGACCACGGCATTTAACTAAACGGCCAGGAACAGCACGATCACTGTTCCTGGCCGTTAGAGCAGCATGTAAGCTGTAAAACAGCTGACACCTGCAGTGTATCGAGCTGGCTCAGGGCTTGAGCCTGCTCCAAACATCACCCCCATGCTCCATGATGTGCCGGCATGTCATGTTTCAGGAAGGGGTTAAGGAAGCGGTCAGGGGGATCTGGCTCAGGGACTTTATAGCAGGGTTTATTCTTGCTAAAAAGTGCATCTTATAGTCCAAAAAATACGGTAATCATTACTTTTACATACATTGCAGAATCCATTACTTTACCATTTTGATGTTACGTTCAAGCAACATTCCTTATGTGCTCCAGGCTTAAGAGTGTGGCAATACCTTATTAATTATCAATACAGATCTGGAAAGGTCATTCAAGGAGACCATAATGCCGTAAAAGCAAATAAGTAGTCAATCACTTACATTAGTCCATATCTGGGAGAAATGTATAAAAGGAAGAAATAATATAAGCATGTCAATTTCCAAAAGTGCAGGTAAATTGTGCTTACTGTGTTTTTACCACTGACCTTGTTCCATTTTTGCACAATGTAGAACATGTGAATTGTGCAAAAGAGAAGTCAAGTTGATTTGATTTTCCTCTACAATTATTTAATTGTGACGCTTATAACATCGGGATGAAAGGCCATTCTATGGTTTGAAATCAATAGGACTCAAAAAACGAAGCTAACATTGTGCTTACATTTGATCCCAGAGAACTGATCTGCAGGTGTCGGATAAATGATTAATTCACATTATATCCTGTATTGATGTATCCCACATATCTTGAATAATACGTATATCCCCTGGCAGCTTCAGGGACCAAATTTTAATGCTATTTATATTACCAATAGTTAATACTACACATGAGCGGTCTTATTACACGACCGAAGCCTAAGGCTGCACTACTGAGAGATTAAAGGGGTACTCCCATCTTAGATATTTATGGCATATGTGCAGGTCCAACTTCTGGAACACTTATCTATGGGGAGACAAGGGTTCCCATGACCCCCGTTCGCCTATTCAAAACCGCTGTCAGAGGCCACTTTTCCCATTAAAAAGAATGGAAATGTGGTAGCGCTTGCATGCAGGTATATTCCTTGAAGAGTATGGGAGTTATGGAAGAGCCAAACAAGAACTGCAAACGCAAGCCTTACCACCTTTCTATTGATTTCAATGGGGAAAATGGGCTGCTGACAGCCGATTTAAATCAGTGAATGTGGATCACAAATGATGGAACCATCATCTAGGCAAGGCAAGGGCATCAAGAGTTTGATCCAGACTTATCAGGCATTTATGGCATATCCAGGGGGACTCACGATGACTTCTTATGAAAATTGAGTGCCTAAAATTGGAGCACCCCTTTAAATATGACAGCATTTGTATTTCTTTCAGGGGTGTAATGTGGGGACCTTGTGTGGATTCTGATCACTATTTTCATTAATGTTCAAACATATTTGCCAGTAAAGATATAGATATTGGTGTAAGTTAGGATTTGTATCCACACAAGGTCTACATGAGAACTGCACCTGCCAAAAATCAGAATTGGACATGTTACCATCAGAAACATTCAGTAGTGCAGCCTCAGGCTTTGCACTTGTAACTTCAGGTGACCATATCTTAATTCATGGATTTCACGTTTAATATGCAGGACTTTATTCTATTGGGCCCCTAAAATGAAATTCAGTGAAATCCTTCTTTCTTTTGTCAGGAGACTGAATATATTATTCCCAACGTATGTGTACAGCTAATATACAACAGGCTGAAATATATAACATGGGGTAAGGAGGTCTTGGAGATTAAATAGCACGTGAAGATGAGGAGCAATCGTTAAATAAGAATATCCATTAAACACCATTGATGCATGAATTGCTACACAACGTAATTCCCTCGGTGGCCTAGTTTAAACAAGCTGTGAACATTGTCCTTCTCCCATTCCAGCTACTGTGGTGAACTTGCTGTCACTAGAGGGCAAGAAATCTGATCTCAAGTCATCAAGGCCGTTGCATTAAGCTTCAGTCAGAGATCTGCTGTAGGACATAATGATTCTGTAATTCCTCTTAGCCGTGATGAGTTTTGACAGCGTATTTCAGAAGCTGATGCCTGGGTAACCAAACACCTTAGCTCTTGATATGTTTGCCACTTAGGCCTAATGGACTTCTTTTGCATGAACACAGCAGAACTTGACTTCAATTAAAGGCAACATCAATATCTAAGTCCCTTAGAGGGGCAGCCAGCCAGAGAAGAAAAGATGTTTTGGAGAAAAATGAGCAGAGGGGGAGGGGAAAGAAATATCATTGTGTTCAAGAGGAAAAAAATAATACCAAAAACACAATAGGATTTCAATGAGCTGGTTTCTAATTATGCCCTGACACGTTCAGGTAAAAAAGATATATACAAGGCCTAAAAACCTAGTTATAATGGACAGAAGGCAACGAGCAGGAGAGAACACGTAAAGACGGATGTTTTTATATTTGTATTTGTAATAAATTCAGCTAATAGACCATGATAACATGTTCGTCCTGAATAATAATATATTAACGTATGTGAGTTTGGATGAGAAATGTTTTAGGTCTCAGATAAGATCGTGTTTTTTAGATGGTATAGTGGTTTGCTATTATGTTGCCTTTTTGAGAATTGACTTTGGTTTTGGCTTTTGTTTTGCTTCTATTACGGTTTTAAAGGTCAGTTAACATGGTGGATTTAGCGTGGTGGGGCCCACCGCAAAATCCTCCGCGGAACGTTGGCAGTGAGATTCCTCGTCCCATTGACTTTAATGGGCGGTTCCGGTGGAATCAGCCCGAAGAATAAGCAGGATGCTTCTTTTTCCCGCTAGCTGAAAAAATCAGCTAGCGGAAAAAAGAAGCGTTCGACTCCTATTGAAATGAATGGGAGACAGAATTTTGCGGTGGAATCTGCCGCAAAAATTCTGCCGTGTGAACAGAGCCTAAAACACAGGGCACTTGGCAATGGAAACACATTATCGGTTTTCCACTTCAATTACCCTCAGTTATTATTGCTACTACTGTATTAGTGGTGAAAAAGAGATACATGCATATATATTGCGTGAAATGTAGAAAATCTTTCACATGACCCATTTCTAGACTCGCAATGCCATGGAGCAAGGAATAGTGCATCCAATGACTGTAGTAGACACAGTGCCTCTCATAAAATTGACAGCCGCAGTGCTCCCATATCAGTGCCATGCAGAGTGCTATATGACAGTTCCAAGATCAGTTCCCCATCACAATGCCAGCCACTATAACAGTGTCAGTCATAGTGCTTCTTAATCACCAAAGGGCCATAAGTAACCCAAGCCCCATGATATAGTCAACCAAGGAGCCCCAATAAGCATCCCTAATGACCCATAACAGTGCCAGAGCATCCCTAATGACCCATAACAGTGCCAACCACACAGGGCCGGACTGGGACTTAAAATCATCCCTGGCATTTTTAAGCACACAGGCCCACCGCACGCCATACGCAGCCGCCAGTGTTGGGCTGGAGTACATGGGACCACCTTTCAGCTATACAAGACATAGGGAGGTTTATTAAACCAGGGGTAAATGGAAAGAGGAATAGTCCTGATAGCTCCAACTCCAACGAATCCACTGCTTTTTCATGAGAATAATGAACATGCTCATTATTCTACAGGATTTATTTTTTTGTGGAGCAGAAAAAAATTCAAGCAGACTTATTTCCGCTGCATGTGAATGGGGTATAAAATAGCCCATTCACTTCTAATGGATGCAGAATGTTAGTGGATTTGAAAGGGATTTAGGTGTGGAATCAGGGACTTAGTCCTAATCAAACCCTGATTGCGTGATCATGGTTTAAGACTGACGTATAAAGATTGCAAATATACCATTATATAATTCAAAAATATCACCACACTGTAACTAAATAGTATTATTTCAATTTCAGATTTAGCCATATACACACACACACACACACACACACACACACACACACACACACACACACACACACGCACTCACATGCTGGACAAATGACGCACAGATGCAACCCACAAGCTTAACACCACGCACACCTAAGGACACATCCGCACGCATACCACTTACACCTAGAACACATCCCCCACTCACACCTAGGTCTTATGCCACACATGCACCACTCACACGTAGGGCACAAGCGCACGCACACCACTCACACTTAGGATATATCCTCCACTCTTGCAACTCACACCTAAGACATATGCTGCACGTTGTTTACCCACACCATGTTGAACATGCACTACTCACACCTTGCACAGATGCTGCACACACAACTCACATACTAGACACATACCACTCACACACTAGACACGTACCACACACTAGACACATACCGCACACACTATGTACACTAGACACATACCGTACACACCACACAAATGCTAAACACATATATGGACAGTGTTGTCAGGGGCAACCCAAGATCCATAGTCCCGGGCAGAGCACTACTAGCACTCTGCCTGGGAGTGGTGTAGCTAAATGATCATGTGCCCTGGTGCAAGAATTCAGCTTAGGCCCCCCTACCCAACACCACCAGACCCCTGCGCACGCCTATGCCCAGCTGCCTTGCCCGACAGACTCCATGAATGCCCCCACAGTATAATTACCCCCCCATAGCAGCCCCCCACCAAGTATAATGCCCCCAATGGCTGACCACCACAGTATAATGCTTCCCATAGCTGCCCCCACAGTATAATGCCCCCCATAGCTGCCCACCACAGTATAATGCTTCCCATAGCTGCCCCACAAAGTATAATGCTCCCCATAGCTGCCCCCACACAGTATAATGCCCCAGTAGCTGACCACCACAGTATAATGCGCCCCATAGCTGCCCCATACTGTATAATGCCCCCCATAGCTGCACCATACGGTATAATGCCGCCATAGCTGCACCATACAGTATAATGCCCCCATAGCTGCCCCATACCATATAATGCCCCCCATAGTTGCACCATACAGTATAATGCCCCCCATAGCTGCCCCATACAGTATAATGCCCCCATAGCTGCACCATACAGTATAATGCCTCCATAGCTGCACCATACAGTATAATGCCCCCATAGCTGCCCCATACCGTATAATGCCCCCCATAGCTGCACCATTCAGCATAATGCCCCCATAGCTGTCCCATACAGTATAATGCCCCCATACAGTATAATGCCCTCCATAGCTGCCACATACAGTATAATGCCCCCACAGCTGTGCCATACAGTATAACGCCTCCATAGCTGTCCCATACAGTAAATGCCCCCATACAGTATAACATAATTACTTACCTACCGACGTGTGGAGGATCCTTCTCCTACTCCGCACTGTCCTGTGAGTGACTCGTCGCAGACAGGCGATAGTGACGTCACTACATCGCGCCCGCTCACGGCACAGTGAATGCTGGAGCGAGGCTCCAGCATTCAACTCAACTGAATCGAGGCCGGACCAGCGCGGCCAGGCTGGGACACTGCTCTGGTACTGGCATCGCTGTCCATATTCACTGTCCATATATGGACAGCGATGTCAGGGGCTTTCCCAGAGTTTCTAGCGCTGTGCCTGGGAATCCTCTCTTTCTTACATCACTGTCCATATATGGACAGTGATGCCTTAACGACGGCAGCGTCAGCACCCGGCGGCCGAGTGGACCCCCCCAAGTAGAGTGGGCCCCGGCACTTTCCCGGATTTGCCGGGTGCTGAAGCCGGCCCTGCTCAGGGGGCAGTAGAAAGAGCAAGCCCATCAATGATTGGCTCATGCTCAACCAACCAGTGTTAGGTTTGACTTGTTAGGTCAGACTGGGCAGGTACTGATTCCCTTTTTCCTCTGCGATGCCAGAGATGTGCGCTAATGAACGAGGCATCAGTGCAGAAAATAAGTCTAGTGGTGATTAGCTGTAGCTCGCCCAACAAGCACTATACCTCATTTCTGCAGTGCTCCTTCCCATCATTGCAGAGTACACAGTAATAAATCTTGGAAAGATATGGTTTTAAACACCAGGAGGCAGCAGTTATTGTAATGTTGGTGCTTGTGTTCACCGCCGTCCACAGAGCCGATTCTAGCTTTTCTGCTGTCTGAGGCGAAAATTGAAATGGCGCCCCCCAGATTTTGAATGACATCCCCCTTCATCACTAGCACCCTCCTCCAACTCTTGCGGATGCACCGTTGCCTTGTACTGGCATGCATGGTCCAGCCGGGCAGAGTACACCTCGCTGCACGTTGTGTGCCCAAGTAGTACAAGGCAATGGCCCATCCGAGAAAGTTGCCAGAGACTGGTAGTGATGTATAACAGCCATGGGGATGTCAGTCAAGCATGGAAAGTTGGGTTTGGAGGCAGGACTATGTGACTCTTCAGGATAGCGGCACTGCCCTATGACCCTTTAATGAGTAATTAGCATATAGCATGCGCCAATTTAAAAGTTGACTTTATAGATTTTTCTGCATCTGAAAACAACATACAGGGGAATGTTTGGAAATATTTTCAGATCATGTATTACCGCATGGTGGCGGTTCAAGGGGTTAAAATTACCTGACAGGTTCCCATTAAATACACAATTGAAAACAATTCCATCTGCCCTGTAATTTTGTTATTATAAATATATTTTATATAATTACAGCTCCAGAACCAAGCTCTGACATATATAACTCCAGAACTACGCTCATACATATATACAGCTCCAGAACCAAGCTCAGCACATATATACAACACCAGGACAAAGCTCATTACATATATACAGTACCAGAACAAAGCTCTGTACATATATACAGCACCAGAACAAAGCTCAGCACATATACTGTATACAGCCACAGAACCAAGCTCAGTACAAAAATACAGCATTTCAAAGAAGAGAAGTTTTTCCTCAGCACATCCGCAAAAAAAGAGCTTTATTTAATCATCTTAAAAAGTCCATAGAGGACACAGGTAAGGCGTGTCCCAGCTCCCGTTTTTTGAACAGAAATGTTCTTACTCATTGTATACATACAGCACCAGCAAAAATACAGCTCAATCTAGTGCCACCCCTGCCGTATAGATTTGTACTTCATAAAACTTCAGCTCCCAACATGGACCGTAGATAGTTCCCTACATATAGCCTCCATGTGTATAGTGCCTCACATATAGCCCCCTGTATATAATGCCCCACATATAGCCCCCCTGTATATAGTGCCTCACATAGCCCCCCTGTATATAGTTCCCTACATATAGCCCCCAACTGTAGATAGTTCCCTACATATAGCCCCCTCTATATCATCTTGTCTGTTTGAGATTACATGAAGAGCCAGAAGGATTTGAGGAAGCCTACATCTACAGAAGATCTGTGATTCGTCTTCCAAGATGTTTGGAACAACCTCCCTGCCAAGTTCCTTCAAAAACTATGTGCAAGTGTACCTAGAAGAATTGATGCTGGTTTGAAGGCAAAGGGTGGCCACACCAAATACTTAGCTATTTTGAGTGACACTTTTATTTTGCAATATCCTCAAATCTTTTAGCTAAAACAACATAATAGAATGTCAAGGGCCTGATGTAAAGGATCTGCCAGGCACTTCTGTGTATACGCCCATGGATAATCAGTCTGCACCTGGTTCTATGTCTCTGAGACTGACTCCATCTTCCACCACTCAGGATGGCAGGCTTAGGAGTGGGAGAGCCTATTGCAGCCTGGCCAGACGGAGCTAGTTTCGCCCTCTGTCTATTTATACCTGCCTTTCCTGTTCTTCCTTTGCTTGTGATTTTTCTCGTGTGGTTTCCTGGCCTTGCTGCAGCTCCTAGCTTCATACTGACCCTGGCTTTCTGACTACTCTCCTGCTCTGCGTTTGGTACCTCGTACATTCCTGGTTTGACTCGGCTCGTTCACCTCTCTTGTTGCTCACGGTGTTGCCGTGGGCAACTGCCCCATTTCCCTTTGCTTGTGTCCCCTTGTCGGTTTGTCTGTCGTGCACCTACTGAGCGTAGGGACCGTCGCCCAGTTGTACCCCGTCGCCTAGGGCGGGTCGTTGCAAGTAGGCAGGGACTGAGTGGTGGGTAGATTAGGGCTCACTGTCTGCTTCCCTACCCCCCTGTCATTACACCTGAGGTAGTTGCTGCATCTTTACATACTATTGTGTTTTGGTGATCGTGTGGACACTGCCACTGTGACCACGTGATTGCCGGCAGGGGGACCACTGTAAAACACAGCCACAATCCTCTCCTGGCAGTTAACCCTATCAGTGCCCCGATCAAGCCTGATTGAGGAGAATCAGACAAAGGTCCCTAGGGTTGCCTCTTGTAAAAGACTCATAGGGTATACCTGGGGTATGTCCTAACAGGTGTCTGTACATATTTCTATGTAGACGCACAATATATTGGCAAACATAAGTATGTTGTATTTTAAAAAAAATGATGTTAATTGAAAGTCCCTTTATGGGATTAAACACATTACCCCTCTGTACACACAATGCTATATAAATTATACAGACATCCTTGAAAGGGGGAGAGGGCTGTATCGAACTGTCACACTGCAAAATTACCCACAAATATAATAAAAAAATTGATTTGGGAATGTATTTTGTCTGAAATTTTTATTTATGTCTCTGGTGACTAAGAAATGCATTCTTTAAAAATACATCCTTTATTTCTTAGCTGTAGACCATGTACAGGAGAAATAAATTGTTTAAAAAGACTCTAAAGTGAGTCTAAACACGTTTGGCCTCATAGCTATTGAGAGGCTAGCAGTAAATGCAAATATTCCAGAACAAATTTAAAAGCAGACTTTGAATACAAATTAGCTCAAAGCACAAGGGATAACTTGGAGAGCGTCTATGCTCATATAGGTAATTCAAATACAATTGGACCACTCGGCAAGATGAATTATATCATAGCAGAGTGTGATGAAGCTACAGGCAACTTATTAAACTGGTACATTTCATCAACTTTCATCTGCGTGAAGAATCATCGGAAAAAACAAAGGAAGGACAAACTCAAGTGAAACGTCTTATTTTTGTTATGGAATCATAAATGTTGTAATAGAAAAGGCATTGAGTTTAAAACAATCTTTAATAGGAAGCATTAGGCTTCTCTAAACAAGCTGTGTAGTTATGAGAATGTAGCACATTATTTTCTTCTACTAATTAAAAATATACACTCAAACATTATTTTTTTCTACTTTGTTGTATTTCCTTTTGGCTGAGTTCACACGGGGCATATATACGCTGCGTAGAAGCATTTAGCGTATCCGCCCTGCGCACCTCAGGGAATTCCGGGAATAATACGCACCAAACTGTGGTGCAGTTTTCGGCCGGAATGTCTGCTGAGAAAAACTGCAGCACTTAGCCGGACTGCTAGCAGGCCGGCCTCCTGGTATGACGTTTCATCCCAGGAGACTGCTGCAGCCTGTGATTGGCTGCAGCGGTGGTCACATTGGATGAAGAGTCATCCTAGGAGTCCGGCCCTCTGACGTCATCCTGGCCAGCCTCCTGTGATGTTTCCTCGCATCTGACCGCCCCTACAGCCTGTAATTGGCTGCAGTGGTCACATGGGATGAAACGTCACCCCAGGAGGCCGGCCTGGAGGAAGAAACACAGACTCCCATGTAAGTAAAATATTTTTTTTTTTATTCTGAGTTGCGTTATTTGGGACCCTCCACAAAAAAACACAACAACTGCTATTTGTTGCAGGTTTTACCTCCCCATTGAATTCATTGGAAACCCGCAACAAATAAGCAGCGTTTACGCAAATACAATTCACATGCTGCCGAATAAAAGTCTGCACCGCAGGTCAATTTCTGAGCATTTTTTTCTGCTCAGTATTTACGCAACGTGTGGATGAGATTTGTTTTATCTCATCCACTTTGCTGCTACTGTATTTGCTGCGGATGTTCCGTTGCGGAAAATCTGCAGTATTTACGCAATGTGTGACCTGACCCTTTATGTTTTTATTCTATTTTCTTTACATGTCATTTTGAGATTTATTTTACAGCAGGTACTTGGACATAAAAAAATGTAGTAAATAACCTATTGGTTTTTGTGGTAGAGATGTGGCATACTCTGCGACATGCACAAAAGTCGCTGTGCATGGGGAGGGGGTAAGAGGGAGGAGGGGCTAAGCTGTTTCATTACCTATTGTCAATGGTGTGAAACGGTGTTATATGCCTCCAGTTTTATATAGAGGTGTTCATTTGCATCGTCATCCTGCCCTATGATGATAATGAGATGACTTCTGACCCTGCCCCCAGGGTATACAGCACAAGTTGAAAATTGACCTCTACAAAATCGGAAGTGGTAGCATATTGTGAGGGTCAGTGGCCAGTCTAAAAGTTACAATATTCCAGTATTTTTAAAAAAAAATACAGTGACATAAAAGGTTGAACAACACAACGACAAATTTGAAAAACTATGTTTAACATAAAAATTTTATTAAAACTATTGGTATTTTTTTGATGATAGATAACCCTTTACCTATAATAATTATGTTCCTTTTAAAAAAAATTAGTAATTTTGTTAATATGAAGTATAAGGAGTTAGAGAGCAGAGAGTGTAGAATCACGTTATTTATTATATGTGATTTTGGTTATTGTTTATTTTTGTGCTACTAATGGTGTTCAGGATTGGGTATGCAACTACGGTCTATCGGTGTAAATGTTGTGGTGTTCTTCTCATTTTGGTACAGGCCTCCTTAGCCTCGGAAACAGCATGGGCGCGGGGTGTATTCCTTGTGGCGCAACCAAGAGCAGATGACTCCTCCCTTAGGCCCCATGCACACGACCGTGCCCGCAATCACGATTGCGGGCACGGCCGGCCGCTGACTGACAGCCGCATTTTCGGGCCGTGCTCCCATACAAAGTATGGGAGCGCGGCCCGCAAAATGCGAAAGAACGGACATGTTCCATAATTCCCGGAACATTTCCACGGCACTGACACCCTTCCATAGTGCTACGGAAAGGTGTCAGTGTTCAATGAAAGTGAATGGCTCCGTTTTTTCGGACCTCAATTGCGGTCCGCAAAAACGGAGGTTTTTTGCTGTCGTGTGCATGGGGCCTTACTCTTGGAGTACGCCGTGAGGAAGTTGGGCTGCTGCCCACAGTGACCCACAGAGGCACAATAGGAACAAAGACAGTATGACACAAATTTAGACGTAACCTGTACAGGGTGGGACTCCTGCGTAACAGGTTGAGGTCTCAGCCTGTTACTATTGAAATTTACTTTAGTAAAGCAACAACAGAAACCAATTGTCTGCTTATTGCCATGCACTATAAGAGATTTATATGAGAAAACCGAAGCTCCGACCCTTATACATCATATTAATAAAATTATTTATATTAAGTATTTTTTTTTGCTAGGTTAGTCACAAAAGTAGCACATGAAAAATTTGTGATGGCATGTTCCTGTCCATCCTTTCTTTATCCAGAGGTTGGGAGGTATGATAACGATATCCCTATTGTGGACTGAATTATTAATTTATGCACTAGGCCATTCTTCTACCTTATTAAGATGATAGACCACAACCTAAGGCTGAATTCAGATGAATGTAGTATACGTCCGTGTGACGGCCGTTAAAACAACGGCCGTCACACGGAGGCATGTATTTCAATGGGGCTGTTCACACAGCCATTGTTTCAATGGACTATGTGAAGGGTCCATTGAGGAATAGAACATGTCCTATTTACTTCTGTTTTCACGAATCCCTCGATAGACTCAAGTCTATGAGGGATCCGTGAAAACGGGACCCGCACTGGTGGAACTCGGACGTGAAAGATGGTGGGATAAATGTCTACAAGCCATCATGCTAAGATGCATTGAAATCTTGAATTTTAATCTTATGCCAAAGATGTTTTATTTACAAACATTTCAGAAAATATAGAAATGTCAAACAGAAACCTATTATTTATTATATTTACTATGAAATACTAAATTAATAAAGGGTTGTCCCCTATAAGGATTCTCTTATTTCGGCCAGAGTGGAGAGCGGTTTCAAAAAGCATCTCTTGCTCAGGAGGACCTTTCTTGCATTACATAGACAGCCCATTTATTTGAATGGGTACTGCGCAGTGCTTAATTTCTCCTGCGGTGGCACTGCAGGGAAATTAAACACTTAGGTTACTGCCAGGTTTTTCACACAGCTTACAGCTGATCGCTAGGGATTGCAGCAGGGGGACACATTTGTGATCACTTTTCTGATCAAGTCACCCTTATAACAAGTAAAGTTTGTCCGAAATGGAGCAACTTCTCAGCACATGACGTCAATATTGCTTCAGGCTTAGACTGTGCATCATGCTAAAGCCATGTAATGTTTTCTTTTAAGAAATGGAACGTTGAGTTATTGGTAACATCTTATGTTTTTTTTCTCCCTCTTAAAAGGTGGTTAGCAAACATCCTTTGTACTATACTGGCAATTAGAAAGTCCGGATATAGCCTTTAGTATTCAAAGATTTGTGAATGGATTCTAAATTGATTTACTCAACAGAAGCAAAGAGTTTTAATTGACAGAGTACATACACCACAGTTCTGAATTACTATGGGTGTCCCCACAGGGATATCTATTGCTGGAAAAAGGGATATTGGAATCTTGGAAAATGCTTTTCTAGGGAAAACGATTAAACAGTTTAGTAAGCAGTCAGAGAAAATCTCAGTGCATGCATTATGGTTTTTTTCTATGTGCATTCTAAAATCATTGCAAATTATCTATGCTCAGAAATCAACAAGTGGTGGAAACATTTGTGAGAGATGCTGTCAATGTTGACATGAAAGTGTCACACAGGTGTGACAGATTTGTCAGCAGTGGCGTACTACCAGTGACTACTATGGGGTACTTGGTGGAGGGAGTCAGGCACTGAACGGTTTCCCCCGCTTGCTGTGACATAACGGCTACCTGCATCTGACACTAGGCTAAGCACATACAGATTTATAAAGCACGCAGCGAGTTCAATGCTAGTTGTACAAATCCATAGTCAGTTAGCGCCCCCTAGTGGTGGCTTCATGAAGGCAGAATTTAATTTTTCATCAAGTCAGATAATCTAGTCATCACAGAAATGTGCACCTAAAACTTGGACCTAATAAAAGGCATTTTACATTTGGCAGAGCTCTCAGCGTGCCCATTCTGAGCATATAGGGTCCTATTATTTATTTGTACGCTCCGGATGGTATGCTAGAAAAATTATGCTGTAAATTTACCAACTACTGCATCACATAATCGTCTATTACATTGAGATATTGTGATTGTGCAGCCATTAGAATAAATTGAGCTCATTGTTACTGTATGTTCAGGGAACGATATTAAGATCATGTTTCCTTTTATCATATTTGACATTTTCCTATGGGAAGTAGTCATTAGAAGATAGGTAGACTTTAGTCTTATAGGGAGGCACATGGTTAACTCTTTTATTGTAGTTAAATTAGTAAAACTCTAAAATGCTTTTGACCTCCAGCTGAAAAATGTTGGGAGATTTCCCTGTGTGTTTGCAGTAAAGCATTGGGTAATGTCAAAGCCCAAGTGAAGAGCTAGTAACGTGTAAGTGAGACTGCAGACACTTATTTAATGGGATGCACATATAATGCTAAAGCCATTGAATATTGTAATCAAAGAAAAAATTAAAAAATGTTTGGACCCTCCTAATCTGAACCCATATGTATGGCGCAACAATAGGGAGTACACATAAGCAAACAGCTAAAAAAGCCACATAAGCAAACAGCTAAAAAATAATATTGCAGAGGTTGTTTGATAGCTTATGGTAGTAGCACAATGACGTCATCGTATCATCACTATGTACATTAATTTGTCATCTTTGTTCAATCATATGAGAAATGGACACTGGTATTTGGTATCACTGTAGTCACATCTTAATTCTTAGGATTTAAGTAGAGTTTAAAGGGGTTTTCCAGGAATATCCATTGTTGGTGGGACCCTCACCAATCAGCAGAATGAAGGGGCCACAGTGCTTGCTGGAGCACTGCGGCCTCTTCACTTGTCCCAGACATAGTGGCACAACCTTACATGTAGCTGTATATGGTGTTACATCTTAGCCCCATTCACTTTCTGGCCCTCTGGAGGCCCTTCATTTTGCTGATCATCAGAGGTCCTGCGGCCCAACCCGCACTATTCAGGCCGTTAATGTATATTCCTGTAAATCCCCTTTAAGCTAGCCACTTGAAATGCATAGGCCCCTTATCTTATATAGGGTTCCCTAGTGAGCAGTCACTCACCCCATCCTCATTAACTCTCTATAGTTTGCTAGATACAGATACAATTGCTAAGCTACTATTAATATATGAGTATAACATTATAGTTTCATAAACTATATGATTCGGATCCTTCATCTGAATTTATTTAAAGGCATTGAGCATATTTGTATTGCTAAGAATACCATCATTGTTTCCTTTCTGGAAATCCATTAAATTCTTTCTCATAACCATGATGCAGGTCAGCTATGAGAAAATAACATTGAAGAAGTAAAGCAATTTAATATTACACACGATTCCACTCCTGGCATAGATCTTAAAGCTAAGGAAACAATGCGCAGAGTTAGAAGGGGCACAAAATATCACAATATAATGTAAACCAAGCTCATTTAATATAAGCATGAGACAGGAGGCTTGCAGAAATTGCAAGTGCTCCATAATACAGTGTGAAACATCAAATGAATATAAATGAGCTTTGCCTGCCTCTGGATCAACATAATGCAAATACAGGTGCGGGAACCCAATGAAGGAGCTCAATAAAGTCTATTGGGAATAATTTATCAAGAGAAAGAGACAGAAAATGCAGCGCAAGTCTTAAAAGGCACTTTTGTGCTCTATTTAAGAAGTGACGCTCAGATTTAAGAGGCAAAAAGTAGCAATTAGATCCTAAAAGTGAGCTAAATACCTTCAAATGGGAGTCAATTGTGCCTCTTAAATGGATGCAGAAGGAAAATAGTCTATAATGTCATTTCTATCTTCTCATTTTTAGAACCGGTGTCATTCTATCTCGCTGATAAATCCCCCCTTGGGATACAAAACTCTGGAGAAGGATAACTGGAGTCATGATAACGGAATAACAGGATAATGCAATGACACCATTGGAAATAGGGATGAACTTGGAAGATTGTTGTGATAAAGTGGAGGTTTACCCAGGGCCGCCATCAGGGGGGTATTAGGGGTAGTGGTGTGAGGGGCCCGGCCAAACCTAATTGAAAGGGGGGCCCGGCAACTGCCTCGACATTCTTTTGGTAGGAAAAAACGGGCCCCTGCAATGGGGCCCGTTTTTTTCACCAAAAGAATGTCGAGAGCTGCTGCTGCTGCTGCGGGCCCCCTCCCCTCGTCATGGGGGGCCGTCAAACCGTCCGCCCGCGCGCGCGCACCCGATCGCGCGCACAATGAAACTCCCGCGCGTGCGCACTCGCGAGCGCGCATCCACGAACGGCCGCACTGGAGACCGCCCGCGCGCGCAGCCGCGGACACACATGGACAAAACTTACCTGGAGCCTGGCTGGAGGTGAAGGACTGGACGTCTGGACCGAAGACCTCCCCTGGAAGACATCGCCGGAAGAGGACTGGAGTGGGAGCAGCTCTTCTGACAGTGAGTAAATTATCTCAAAGTGCTGTTTATGTATGGCCCTGTTCACACAGTATTTTGCAGGCAAAAAAAAATCTGCCTCCAAATTCCTTAAAGAATTTTGAGGCAGATTTTGACCTGCCCACACTATCTTGCCGCGTTTTTTTGCTGCGTTTTTTGCTCGCGGCGATTGAGGACAGCAGACAAAAAACGCAGCGAAAAATGCATTTTCTGCCTCCCATTGATTTAGATGGGAGGTCAGAGGCGGAACCGCGGCAAGAAAGGACGTGCTGCTTTTTCTTTTTTCCGCAACTGGCTCCCATTGATTTCAGATTAAATCAATGGGAGGCGGTTTTGGAAGTTTTTTGGTGCTGATTCTGACGCAGTGTCCGAGTCAATATCAAGGCCCAAAAACTCTGTGAACTGGGCCTTATTGTCAGGGCTTATTCAGACGAACGTGTAATACGTCCGTGCAACGTGTGTGATTTTCACGCGCCTCGCACGGACCTATGTTACTCTATGGTGCCGTGCGGACTGTCAGTGATTTTCACGCAGCGTGTGTCCGCTGCGTAAAACTCACGACATGTCCTATATTGGTGCATTGTTCGCGCATCACGCACCCATTGAAGTCAATGGGTGCGTGAAATTCACGCCCAGCACTTCCGCAGCCGTATAAACTATGCATGAAAACAGAAAAGCACCACGTGCTACAAACATACAAACAGAGTGTCATAATGATGGCGGCTGCGCGAAAATCACGCAGCCGCGCATCATACGCTGCTGACACACGGAGCTGTTATGGACCTTTTGCATGCGCAAAACGCCACGTTTTTTGCGCGTGCAAAAAGCACACGCTCGTGTGAATCCGGCCTTAGGGTAGGAACACACTAGGCATGAACACTGCAGATTTTATGCAACACATTTTATTGTGGATAATCCGCAGCGTATTACAGTCGCAGCAGAGTGGATGAGGTATGAACAAATCTCATCCACACGCTGCAAAAATAATGGACCTGCAGTGTGGCTTTTTGGCTTTTTAAGTCGCATGTCAATGTATTCTGTGGAATCGCCGCTCCTCTGTTGCAGAAATGCCGCGGTTCTGCCGCAAAAATCACACAAGAGAAGAAAAAAAAGGTACTTTTTTAAATTGATAAAGTTTAGATTTGCCCCGGCCGTAGTCCTGGTGACGCGATCCTCTATTCTTAGCGCAGCCCCGCCTCCTGTCATGACGTTTCATCCCATGTGACTGATGCAGCGGTCACATGGTCTACAGCGTCATCCCAGGAGGCGGGGCTACGTTCAGAAGAGAGAGATGCGTCACCAGGACTACGGCCCTGGCAAGTCTAAACTTTTTTTCCCTGCAGGATTCCCGCAGCGGACACGCCTCACGAAACCTGCGCCGCTATTTGGTGCGGTTTTGCTGGCGGAATTCCCTGCGGCTCCCGGGATAAGCTGTGTAGTTTTACTCAGCATATCCGCCTAGTGTGTCCCTTATGATGTCGCTCCTGGAGCTGCTGCCGGTCTCTAAATAGGCAGTTGGTCCAGTAGAATTTGGAATTATTTTTTTTTGTGAACCAGCTTAAAAAAATACAAAACTTTTGTGTTAGGGCCTGTTCACATCACTGTTCGCTTCCGCTCCGGGGTTCCGTCTGAGGTTTCTGTCGGGTGAACCCCGCAACGGAAAGTGAAAGTGATAACATGATAGCACAGCTTCCGTTTCCATCACCATTAGCGCAGTCGACTGCGCTATTCCGTCCGAAAACCAGCCGGAATGGTGACGAACCACCGCTCCGGGGTTCCGTCTGAGGTTTCTGTCGGGTGAACCCCGCAACGGAAAGTGAAAGTGACAGCACAGCTTCCGTTTCAGTCACCATTGATCTCAATGGTGACGGAAACATCGCTAATGGTTTCCGTTCGTCACCATTCCGGCTGGTTTTCGGACGGAATTAATAGCGCAGTCGACTGCGCTAATGGTGATGGAAACGGAAGCTGTGCTATCACTTTCACTTTCCGTTGCGGGGTTCACCCGACAGAAACCTCAGAAGGAACCCCGGAGCGGAAGCGAACAGTGATGTGAACAGGCCCTAACACAAAAGTTTTGTATTTTTTTAAGCTGGTTCACAAAAAAAAATAATTCCAAATTCTACTGGACCAACTGCCTATTTAGAGAGCGGCAGCAGCTCCAGGAGCGACATCATAAGGGACACACTAGGTGGATATGCTGAGTAAAACTACACAGCTTATCCCGGGAGCCGCAGGGAATTCCGCCAGCAAAACCGCACCAAATAGTGGCGCAGGTTTCGTGAGGCGTGTCCGCTGCGGGAATCCTGCAGGGAAAAAAAAGTTTAGACTTACCCCGGCCGTAGTTTAAGTGACGCATCTCTCTCTTCTGAACGTAGCCCCGCCTCCTGGGATGACGCTGTAGACCATGTGACCGCTGCAGCAGTCACATGGGATGAAAAGTCATGACAGGAGGCGGGGCTACGCTAAGAATAGAGGATCGCGTCACCAGGACTACGGCCGGGGTAAGTCTAAACTTTTTTATAAATTTAAAAAAGTGCCTTTTTTTTTTCTTTCTCATTTGTGATTTTTGCGGCAGAACCGCAGCATTTCTGCAACAGAGGAGCAGCGATTCCACAGAATACATTGACACGCTGCGGCTCAAAAAGCCAAAAGCCGCACTGCAGGTCCATTATTTTTGCAGCGTGTGGATGAGATTTGTTCAAACCTCACCCACTCTGCTGCGACTGTAATACGCTGCGGATTTTCCACAATCAAATGTGTTGCATAAAATCCGCAGCGTTCATGCCTAGTGTGTTCCTACCCTAAGGCCGGATTTACACGAGCGTGTGCTTTTTGCGCGCGCAAAAACGTGGCGTTTTGCGCTTGCAAAAGGTCCATAACAGCTCCGTGTGTCAGCAGCGTATGATGCGCGGTTGCGTGATTTTCGCGCAGCCGCCATCATTATGACACTCTGTTTGTATGTTTGTAGCACGTGGTGCTTTTCTGTTTTCATTCATAGTTTATACGGCTGCGGAAGTGCTGGCCGTGATTTTCACGCACCCATTGACTTCAATGGGTGCGTGATGCGCGAACAATGCACAAATATCGGACATGTCGTGAGTTTTACGCAGCGGACTCGCGCTGCGTGAAAATCACTGACAGTCTGCACGGCACCATAGAGTAACATAGGTCCGTGCAAGGCGCGTGAAAATCACACACGTTTCACGGACGTATTACACGTTCGTCTGAATAAGCCCTAACAATAAGGCCCAGTTCACAGAGTTTTTGGGCCTTGATATTGACTCGGACACTGCGTCAGAATCAGCACCAAAAAACTTCCAAAACCGCCTCCCATTGATTTAATCTGAAATCAATGGGAGCCAGTCGCGGAAAAAAGAAAAAGCAGCACATCCTTTCTTGCCGCGGTTCTGCCTCTGACCTCCCCTCGAAATCAATGGGAGGCAGAAAATGCATTTTTCGCTGCGTTTTCTGTCTGCTGTCCTCAATCGCCGCAGGCAAAAAACGCGGCAAGATAGTGTGGGCAGGTCAAAATCTGCCTCAAAATTCGGTGCGCGGTTCCAGGCGGTCGCCGGTGCGCATGCGCGGGAGTTTGCGGGTGCGCGTGATCGGTCGCACGGGCGGCGGTGTTTGACGGCCCCCATGCTACCCAGGGCCGCCATCAGGGGGGGTATTAGGGGTACTGATGTGAGAGGCCCGGCCAAACCTAATTGAAAGGGGGGCCCGCAGCTCATGACATTCTTTTGGTGAAAAAAACGGGCCCCATTGCAGGGGCCTGGTTTTTTTCTACCAAAGGCAAGTCGCGGCAGTTTGCCGGGCCCCCCTTTCAATTAGGTTTGGCCGGGCCTCTCACATCAGTACCCATAATACCCCCCCTGATGGCGACCCTGGGTACCATGATATAGTACTGGACGGAGTACCGTTAACAGGCGGTGCCACGGTAGGGGGGCCCAGAAAATGTAGCTGTAGGGGGCCCTGAAATTCCTGATGGCGGCCCTGGGTTTACCCCTGAACCATCTTAGGAATCAATTCTGTATTATTTTATAGTCTTCCAAGTTCATCTTTTTGTTTCTTTGAACATCTGTTGTTAAATGCTTCATTTGTTCTAGTCTTCGGGACCTTTTCTTAAATGGTAGGGTGAGTTGATAAAGTTGTACCTGAACCAGACTCTTGAAAGTTTTCATTGAAATTAGTTTTATGTGAAATAAAGTTTCTTTGTATGCATACAATAAAGGGAAGGAGGACAATAGTGAGAGACTGAACTGGGATCACAGATCCACCTGTAGTCTGAAGACCAGGTCAACAATGGTGTTTTCCATCAGCCTTGTCGTAAGGTCCAGTAATAATTTGCCATTGATTGCAGTCCACAACTGCTAGACAAAACCTAAAGTCTGTCTTATCTCGTGGACGTGGAGAGAAGTCCAGAACAAAATCCTTCCCCATGATCACTACATTATTTCACTTATCTCCAGTTTTGAGAGCCTCCAGAAATTTTTCTTACATATGTCTGAGTGATAATCAGTGGCGGATTAAGTAGACCATGGGCCCTGGGCTGTTACCCAAACTTGGGCCCCCCTTCCTCACCGCAGCCCTGCCTCGCCGTAACTATTTTTAACACTACCTTTTTTGGGAAAGCATTAACAGTGTTACGATTTCCCTTGTCACAGCGCGGTGTCCCTACATACTGACAGTATCACACTGTGCAGGGACACAACCTCCTGACAAGGGGAATTGTCTATCAGTCCTGGACTGCAGAAAGACTTTTTGTGAAATACAAGGATTTCCTATAATAAACATGTCAGGATAGGTGACAGATTCTCTATAAATCTAGTGACTCACAGGTGACGACGTCTCAGATTTAGTAGTTTTTTTCCTCTTTTCTTCTCCATCCGGTCCAGCGCTCATGATGACTTCTCCCGGCCATGACTAATTTCTGCAGAATTTGCCACTCAGACGTCTCCTCACTTTTCCAACATTTCCACACCTATAAACGAAAATAAAGTTATCATGGTGCCACATACTGTACCCCTAAATATAATAGCACCAAACACTGCGCGCCTGAATATAATAATACCACACACTGTATAACCCCACATACACACAGCCCCTGTACATAGTACCACACACAGCCCCTGTAGATATTACACACCCCCATAGATATCGCCATACACAGCCCCCTCTATATATCACACATCCTCCCCATAGAGAACGTTACACACAGCCCCCTATAGATAGTGCCATACAGCCCCCCTGTAGAGAGCGCCACACAGCCCTCCCCTTCTTGTAAATAGCACCAAAAAGCCCCCCCTATAAAGAGCGCCACACACATACCACTGTGGATAGCACTACACAGCCCCCCCTTGTATATAGTGCCACACAGCCCTCCCCCTTTGTATATAGTGCCACACATTGCTCCCCCTTGTATATAGTGCCACACAGCTCTCCCCTTGTATATAGTGCCACACAGTGCTCCCCCTTGTATATAGTGCCACACAGCGCTCCCCCTTGTATATAGTGCCACACAGCTCTCCCCCTTGTATATAGTGCCACACAGCGCTCCCCCTTGTATATAGTGCCTCACAGCGCTCCCCCTTGTATATAGTGCCTCACAGCGCTCCCCCTTGTATATAGTGGCACAAGGTTATGTACACATTTAAAAACTTTATATTATAATTATATATATATATATATATATATATATACATATATATATATATATATATATATATATATATATATATATATATAGTATGTGTGTGTACCAGTGCAATTGATTGATTTTATTAAAAAATATTTTTACTTTTTCAGATACAGCTGCTTTGTATCCTGTATCCGTCAGGTCAGGCTCTCCACAATGCCCACTTGGTCAAAAGTAAAAACACGCCAAGTTGTCTATTAAGAAAGTCATTAGCATAAATCTAAAATAGGTCATAACTTGATGAAAATAGATCGTTTTTCTAAATAAAAACCACTGCTGTAATCTACATTACAGCGCCAATCACATTATGTAAGAGATAGGGCACTTATAATGTGGTGACAGAGCCACTTTAAGGTGTATAAATATATGTAGAATCAATACAAAGAAATACCATATAATCTGTTCTTTCCAAGGACTCTACAAAGGGCCATGGGACATTGCGTGTGGAAGAAAAACGTTTCAGACATCAATATAGGAAAGGATTCTTTACAGTTCGAGTAGTCACACTATGGAATACCCTACCCCAAGAGGTAGTAATGGCAGATACTATGTAAGCATTCTTTAAAAAAAGGCTTACTGTTTATTTAATGATGAATAATCAAGCAATGAATGACGTGTAATTTATTGAGAAAGGTTGGACTTGATGGACCTGTGACTTTTTTCAACCTATGTAACTATGTGAAGAATTCTTTCCTTATAATGATGATGATTCATTGCAGCTGTGTTATGTACAGTTTACGTGACATTCTTTGTGCTGACCCTGTATACGAGCAACACCCAACATTTTCCATTTTTTCCATTATAAGAGAGATGACCCATACCATTTATTAATCCAGCTAAACATGACATATAAAATACTTTGTACAGTGTGAAGCCCAAAACTGCACCCCAAGATGAGGCCTTAACAGGGGTTTAAAGTGGGCAATATTATATTTGAATGACAGGTTCTTATATCCCTTTTTATGCACTCTAATATTTTATTCGCTCTTGCAGCTGCTGCTTGACATTGAGTATAGCTGCTTAGCCTATTGGTAACCAGTACACCTTAGTCCTTTTCTTCCTCTATTATTCTTCTCTGTATTTCATTTTGTGTGTCAGCTTCAGTACTATTACATTACAACACTTTACATTCATCAACATTAAATTTCATCTGTCAATTACCTGCCCAGGTTGCGAACTTTTTGAGGACTTTACGTAATATTTCATAATCAAGCTGAGTTTTAAGAGTTTTATTTGATTTTGTGTTATCAGAAAAATCTTATACCTTACTTTCCATTCCGTATGCATGATAATAACAAGATTAAAAATAACTAAGCCCAATATAAAGCCTTGTGGCACTGCCCTTCTTTTTTAGTCCTTCTTATTTTAGTCCATTTCAAATCTGTACCATTTACAGCTCTACAATTTTGGAAAGAAGAGCAGACAAGATCTATGTAAAACCTTGTGGAATGCAGTGACGCCAAACTCCAGACAAGGGGGTACCCCCACTGCCTAAAGGAAAAATAAGGTTCAATCTCCAAAGGCATTTTTACTGTAAGAGCTGTAAAGCGTAAAATAGTCACAACATGAGCTGTTTTTTTTTTTCTTAGCAGAAAGAACCCTTCAGGAATGAAAGGCTTAGATCATTTCTTGAAACAAAACAGCATAAACACTTATGAAGGGTTAGGAAGGAATATTTTCCCTTTTATGGCACATTGGTTAAACTCTATGGGTATGTTCACACGCTAGCTGGCTTTTACGTCTGAAATTACAGACTGTTTTCAGGAGAAAACAGCTGCGTCGTTTCAGACGTAATTGCTCCTCCTCGCATTATGCGAGGCGTCTTTGACGGCCGATCATTTGAGCTGTTCTTCATTGAATTCAATGAAGAACGGCTCAAGTTCCGTTACAAAGAAGTGTCCTGCACTTCTTTGATGAGGCAGTCATTTTACGCTGTCAAACGACGACGCGTAAATGACAGGTCGTCGGCACAGTATGACGGCACACCCATTCAAATGAATGGGCAGATGTTTGCCAACGTATTGTAGCCGTATTTTCAGTCGTAAATCGAGGCATAAAACGCCTCGTTTACGCCTGAAAATAGGTCGTGTGAACCCAGCCTATTGGGTAATTTGCCTTCTTCTGGATCAATAAGGGTACGATTTACAATTCCTTCTTCCTTTTATCCACATTCGCTCCATTATTTCTTACTAATAAAATAAATCGACTGGTTTTCAGCACAATGGACACATTTTTTTAGACTGGCGTATCTTACACGTCTTAATAAATTTGCCACTTTTTGAGCTAACGGCGAGCGTCAAGAAAAGTCGCCAATTCTACCCAAATTGGTTGGATGTCCCCATTTGTAACTTTTTTGCACAGTTTACGTCCTATTACCTTGTCAGCTTGTCAACACCCTTCTTCTCATGAAGTTATTTACGATAAAGCATCACCCCCATCCCCCAGACTCAATCATGAAATCCCCTTTCTTTCACTGCTCATAATTTTAGGAGTGTTTTCTCTACTCTTTAGAAAATCACGTTGTCATTAATCTTCAACTGGTAAGTACTGTGTCATTGCCTCAGGTGTCAAGATACTTTTTTGAAGAATATATGATTTGTCTCCTACTAGCTATCCACTCATATTTCATATTTCTCACCCTTGCCTGTTTCAGCATGACAGTGCCCCAAGGCACCAGTCTACTGAGTTTGGTGTTGAAGAACTTAGACTTGCTTGCAAAAATTTCTGCTTGTAAGGTGTGGCGCTTACAGAAAGCGGTTCAGGCAGGCGGTAGATGGCTGGCTCACACCTGTCATGTACAGAAACAATGGCGCTCCTCACTGATGCAAGAGTTGGCCTGGCAATTTCAAGCTCACCAGGCCCACCTGGCATTTCTGACTTGCTGCACATTATACACGGGGGAAGGCTCCTGCCCATACCAACCAATAATCACACGACTCTTGTACACCACGTGTAGGCTCTTGCCTGTCAACGGCAGTTGGATCCAGGACCACAGACGCAGGCTTAACCACTCATGCCCAGTGGCAGATCATCATTAGGGCAGAAACGCACATGATCACACAGGCCCCTTCATGCCCGGTGGCGTCGCTAACACCGGAGGGAGCCCCGTTGCAAGCGGCAGCCATATTCATTGTATCTGAGTCCTCAGGACTCAGATACAAATGAATATTATAGGCTGCAGGCCTGCAGCCTATAAGGCGCTGGGAAGACTCCCTGCGCAGGCCGGCATGATTAGGTACTGCATCACGCCGGTCTGTGCATGCATCTAGTCCAGAGGATTCACATCCTTCCAGCTGGAGCGGCTGCTGCGGGAACGAGGCAAGGTAAGTCAAATATATATATTTTTTTTAGGTGGGGGTAGCGCTGTGTATATAATCAAGGAGGGGGGGAGGGCTCCGTGACACTATATACAAGGGGGGGAGTTCTCCATTACACTATATACAAGGGGGGTGCTGGGTGGCCCTATATACAAGGTGGAGGGTTGCGCTGTGTGGGCCTATAAACAAGGGGGAGGGTAGCACTGTGTGGGCCTATATACAAGGGGGAGGGTTGCGCTGTATGGGCCTATATACAAGGGGGAGGAGAGCGCTGTGTGACACTATATACAAAGGGGGGGAGTTCTCTGTTACACTATATACAAGGGGGGGTGCTGTGTGACCCTATATACAAAGGGGGAGCGCTATGTGGCCCTCTATGAAAGCGGGGAGCGCTGTGTGGCCATATATACAACAGGGGGAGCGCTGTGTGACACTATGTACAAGGGGTGAGTGCTGTGTGACACTATGTACAAAGGGGGAGGACTGTGTAGCACTATATACAAGGGGGGCTGTGTAGCGCTATCCACAGCGGTATGTATGTGGCGATCTTTACAGGGGGGGGGGCTCTGTGGCGCTATTTACAAGAGAGGGATGGCTGTGTGGCGCTCTTTACAGGGGGGCTGTATGTCGCTATCTATAGGGCCTGTGTGTAACGCGCTCTACTGGGGGCTGTGTGTGGCGCAATCTATGGGGGTGTGTAATATCTACAGGGGCTGTGTGTGGCACTATGTACATGGGGCTGTGTGTATATGGTGTTTTACAGTGTATGGTATTATTATATTCCAGCGCGCAGTGTTTGGTGCTATTATATTTAGGGGCACAGTATGTGGCACCATGATAACATTATTTTCATTTATAGGTGTGGAAATGTTGGAAAACTGAGGAGCCATAGACATATGCGTGCCAAATTCTGCAGAAATGGGTCATGGCCGGGAGAAGTCGTCATGAGCTCTGGACCGGATAGAGAAGAAAAGAGGAAAAAACGACTAGAATCTGAGACCTCGTCACCTGTGAGTCACTAGATTTCTAGAGAATCTGTCACCTCTCCTGACATGTTTATTATAGGAAATCCTTGTATTTCACAAAAAGTCTTTCTGCAGTCCAGAACTGATAGACAATCCCCCTTGTCAGGAGGATGTGTCCCTATACAGTATGATACTGTCAGTATGTAGGGACACAGCCCTGTGACAAGGGGAATCGTAACACCCATTTGTTAATGCTTGCCCAAAAAGGTAGTGTTAAAAATAGTTACGGTGCGGCACAGCGGCGGTGTGGAAGGGGGGCCCAAGTTTGGGTAACAGCCCGGGGCCCATGGTCCATCTATCTGTCTATCTATCTATCTATCTATCTATCTATCTATCTATCTATCTATCTATCTATCTATCTATCTATCTATCTATCTATCTATCTATCTATCTATCTATCTATCTATCTATCTATCTATCTATCTATCGCCATCAATCTAGCATCTAACTATCTCATATCTATTCAATATGATTATACATGTAAAGAGAAGTACAACAATCATAATGATTGGAGTTTGTATGTTTTCCCTGTGTTTCCCCCAAGTTCTCAGATTTTCTTCCACAATCTTAAAACATATTGAAAGGCTAGTTGGCTTCCTATGAAATTGACCCTAGTGTGTATGTATGTGTGTGTCTGAGATAGGGAAGTTTGTTTTTCAGCCCCGCAGTGGGGAGGGATAGTTGGTAATGGTAGCAATCTCTGTACATCACTGCAGAATAAGTTGGTGTTATATGAGTAACTTAAGTAACTTAACTGTCTCTCCAAATTGATCACTTATTCAGGATTGCTCTTTAGCTACAAGACTTATATACAGATTGATATATCTCTGAACATCATTACAATGTCTAAGTACTACACAAACACACAAACCAGCTGAATAAAGTCATACTGTATCCCAGGATCTGCCATCTGCAAAAGATTGATTATGGACACGTTATTATGATATTTACCTCAGAACCGAAGTTGTTTGGGAGAATTTAACAATTTGTCTTTGTAACAACAACATTTAAATGACAATTTTCACACTTGGTAAATCTGTCTATGTATAAGCTGCATATTTCTCTGTTCATTATTTATGCAGCTGAACTTTTGACAATTCTCCCAGAGGCCTCTGTCACCAGTTTTGACAGTCTGCTCTGGCAACGGAGAAACTGAGGCTGTCAAGACATTGCATAAACACGTAAGAAGATGAGTAAGTTGTAGCTGTATACGTGAAACAATATTTTGTTTATTTATTATTGTATAGATAAAATACAATATTAGGCAGTACTGTGCATTCATGTTTATTATATAGGCAGGGGGGGTCTCAAGGGCCATGCACATATATGAGTAGTGTCTGTCAACCATAATGACTGTCACGGTCTATGGGTATGTGGACCCACTAGGCCGCACCTCCGTAGCGGGGAGGCAGCTGGCCAAACAACAGAGCACCACAGCAATACAAAGTCCCGCACTAGGGTACCTGAATAGTCCAGACAGTAGCCAAGGCTTTGGCATGGATGAAGGTGGGTGCAGTAGGTTACGCCAGACGTGGCGGGTGACAGCAAGTGCCGCAGGTTGCGCCAGATCACACAGGACGTGGCAGATGACAAAGGACGTGACAGATGACAACAGATGCAGTGAAACACGACTCCAACACTACAGGCTCAGGAACAAGAACACAGCACGGGATACAGGATACAGGAAACAGAGCACGGCTAACAACAGGAACGGGATAACACTAAGGGACCATTTGCAAGACTGACATGGGATAAACTAACAAAGCTCAGGCAAGGATCTGAAGGGCAGGGCCCTTTTTATAGTCCAGGGAATCATGGGCAGTTGATGATGATGACTTCCATTTGTGCGCACGCTGGCCCTTTAAGACCGGGCACGAGTGTGCGCGCGTACCCTACGGGACACCCCGGCCCGGAGCGGAAGTGAGTGCTAGCGTCTCCTAGGAAGGAGATGCGAGCCAGCGCTGACGGATCCCTGGCTGCGGCCGCCGGGGGTTGACGCTACAATGACATCACTTCTTAGAGTACGTCAGACACTTAGATACAAATCTGGTCAGCTGAGAAGCTAAGTGGTGTGGTACCATCAGTGAAGTGTTGTCTACTTTTGACAAGCCCTTAACATATGCCCTGTTAGATCATATGGCTGTTAACACGGGGCCTTTCTCATCTGGTATTAACCCCTTAATGACCAGCCTATTTTAGACCTTAATGACCAGGCTATTTTTTATGTTTTTCCATTGTCGCATTCCAAGAGCTATAACTTTAACTTTTTTATTTTTGCGTCTACATAGCTGTATAAGGTCTTGTTTTTTGCGGGACAAGTTGTATTTTTTAATAGCACCATTTTGAGGTACATATTATTTATTGATTAACTTTTATTAACTTTTTTTGGGGGGGGAATAGAAAAAAATCTGAAATTTCGCCACTATTTTTTTGCGTCCTAAATCTATGCCGTTTACCGTGTGGTATAAATAACACAATAACTTTATTCAGCAGGTTGTTACGATTGCAACGATACCAAATTTGTATAGTTTTTGTATGTTTTACTACTTTTACACAGTAAAAACACTTTTTTTCAAAATTATTTGGTTTTGTGTCTCCATATTTGAAGAGCCGTAACGTTTTAATTTTTTTGCCGATGCGGTTGTATGAGGACTTTTTTTTTGCGGGAAGACATGTAGTTTGTATTGGTACCATTTTGGAGTAGATGCGATTTTTTGATCACTTTTTAATCACATTTTTTTAGGTCAGGATTCACAGAAAACAGCAATTTTTCCATAGTTTTTTATTTAATTTTTTACGGCGTTCACCGTGCGGGTTAAGTAATGTAATAGCTTTATAGTCAGGGTCGTTACAGACGCGGCAATACCAAATATGTGTAACTTTTTTACTTTATTTTGTTTTTTTAATACTAAAGCAGTTTGTAAGGGGAAAAAGTGGGTTTTTCTTTTTTTTTCACCTTTTTTTTTCATTAACTTTATTAAACTTTTTTTAACTTTTTTCTAGTCCCACTAGGGGACTTTAATATGCGATCATCCGATCGCTATTATAATACACTGCAATACTTTTAACACGGACAGGCATCTGCTAGGTCATGCCTCCGGCATGATCTAGCAGGCATTCGCTACAGGCAGACCTGGGGGCCTTTATTAGGCCCCCGGCTCCCGTTGGAGACACAGACACTCGGCGATCTTATCGCCGGGTGTCAGTGAGATGAGAGGGAGCTCCCTCCCTCTCTCCAATAACCACTCAGATGCGGTGCACGCTATTGCGCACCGCATCTGAAGGGTTAAACGGGTGAGATCGATACTAATCAGGCAGAGCAGGGACGCCCTTAGCCCTCAGCTGCCTCTGGCAGCTGAGAGCAGGGTGATTTGACAGCTCCCTGCTCTGTTTACTTTATTCTGATGCAGTGCCGTAAAAAGGCATATGCATCAGAAAAAAACCCGTTAGTGGCCGCCGTGAAAAGGCGTATCGGCGGTCACTAACGGGTTAAACTGTGGCCAATTATGGGCTGTAACAATCAATCATTGCCTACCAGAGACCGGGGCACTGTGCTAATGAACCCATAAGGCACTAAATTATTGAGCACCTAGGCCCAGGGTAGAAATATATTGGACACCATTAACTGGACACTAATCGACAGAGACACCACTGAAAAAATGAATGGATACTTGTGACTAGGACACCACACCATTGAACACCAGAAACTGGATATTAAATCAATGGACACCACAGACTGGGGCACAAAATCATGAGACACCAGGGTCCAAGCAGCTTTTGCCACTGTAAGGCTGGGTTCACACGAGCATGTTATGTCCGTAAAGGACGGAATGTATTTCGGCCGCAAGTCCCGGACCAAACACACTGCAGGGAGCCGGGCTCCTAGCATCATAGTTATGTACGACGCTAGGAGTCCCTGCCTCTCCGTGTTTCAACTGCAAAGTCCCAGCATCTACTTTGCTTACAAAATATTCAGCATTTTAAATCAATTGAAGACATCTGCATATGCAATTAAATTCATCCTACATTTCATTCAACCCTGAACTATGTCTATTGTGTTGTGCTTTGTATTTTTCTGATAACTACAAAGCCTATTTCATCTGGTGTTCTGTAATTTTTGCTCTGGGGCCATAAGACAAGGAAAAATAGCTCTGTGCCTTATTTTAAAAAAGTAGGTTTGTGTTTAAAAGATGTCCGATGTCATAGGGTCACATTAATAAGGCCTTTTCATGCCATGGGCATTATTAAAACTGATTTATAATTAATTTGTGTGCATAGAATGAACCCATAATACGTTGAGTGTTTTGCTTCGTTAAGCATGTTGCACCGGCTTTGGAATAAAAAAATTAATGAATGTGTGCATATTGGGTCATGGTTTGGATTTACACTTAACCGTTTTGCAGCCTAAGGCTCTAGTGGACCCTATTGACAGGAGCATATTTGTGTATTTAACAGCAGGAATAATGCAGGGTTTGCAGTTAGGCGGTAGTGGGGGGGGGGGGGGGGTGATATTTGTATTGCTGACTGAAAATAAGGACAAAAAGTTTTATGTAAATAACATCGTTTTTAATAAAAAATTATTTTACACTATGTTTATGTGTGTCATGACAGCAGTTGTGTCTTTATAATCTACCTTATTATTGAAAAGTGTTTCATTTGGGCAATCCCGGGAGGATGGGGCTTTCACTGATGGGGAGACCTCATGATCAGCTGCTACACATCGGAAACTGAAATCGAAATGTTTGTGCTGCCCGCTGCTGTTTTTCGTAAAAAGTTTATAACCCTCCATGGTCAGGGACTGCGCTAGTCATGTCGTGGTTATATCTAATAAAGGGGAGTCCCTAGTGGTTGCTCATTCTCCATGTTCCACTAATAATGTGAGGAAATGTAGTACCACAGGGAGGGGTGCGTGAATAGGACAGGAGGCCTACAAAAACTCGCAGTGTCCTTCCTGCCTAGTTCTACACCTCAATATTTATCCTATCCTGAGGCCTGAGAGCCCTACTCTTGTTTACCTCCCTTTCCAGTCTCAGAAAGACAGTGTGGCCATTTTCTTTATCCGTTGTGATTCAAATCACTAATGGTGGAAAGAAATTGGGCAAGTCAAAGCTTTGACCCTAGCCTAAATGGACTCCCAATCAGTTGCATAACATGATTATAAGCAAACAAGGTAATGAATGAAGACAGTGACACATTAAACTTAAAGGGAGTCTGTCATAACTTTTATCCCCCAAAACTACTAGATAGGGGCAGGGGAGACAAGTTTAAACATACTTATGTCGGCATTGTAGTTGTCACTGATGGACTGTCCATATATGGACAGTGATGTCAGGGGCAACTCCTGGAGTGGAATCCACTGCCAGAGCGTCGGCAACCGGGATTCCGCTTCAGAGGAGCCACTGATGTCACTGTCCATATATGGTGAGCAAGCGGAGGAGCTCCCACTGATCCTCCACTCTGAACTAATGCTGAAGCAGGGAGCTGACGGTTCCTTACTTCAGCATTAATTTCAACTGTATTTGTGTCCTGAGGACACAGATACAGTTGACTGTGGGACATACACCAGACTGTCTGGGACGGTTGGTAGGTATGATTCCTCTCCTGGATGTCCTCATATATGGATAGTGATGTCAGACGGGATTCCGCTCCAGGAGGAGTATTTAATTGGATCTGCGCCCGGTGCCCCCTATATTCTCTCCCAGTTGCGCCGGGGCTACATGCTCCACCTGCCCCCCCAGCTACGCGCCTGGTATTACACTTCCCCTTGTCAATAGGGTGTATCCCAGTATTGATTGGACGGTGTCAGAGTGTGTAGTAACAAGCCCCATTGACAAGGGCAATGATAACACCCAGCTGTCAATTTAATCATATATTTCCAGGAGTAATAACAGAGGAACAACACAATGCAGAGTTCTCAGAAAAGGACAGTTCTATGTACATGAGTACATAGAAAACCATTCTGATATATATTAGGGAAGTATACATGCTCCACAATTGTTTTGTTGGAGTCTTGACCAAAAGACAAACTAGATAGACTGTGGATGAACCTTAGCTGAAAATAAAAAAAAATGTCAATTTTCAGTAAGAGTTTTTATGAAGAGGTTTGGTGCCACCAGCGGAAGGTTGAGCAGGAGACCAAATTTACACTAGAAAGCAGGTGTCTGTAGGTAAGGAGGTCAAATTGTACATTATTTGGATTTCCATTGGTATCACTGAATGATTTTTTTCCATCAGAACAACAATTGCATTTTGTTCATATAGTGTACTTACTAAAAAGTAGGAGGTTGATTTTAAATCGCAGCTTCTGAAATAGTGTTCTACCACAAATGGCTATATTTTGGCTGTAATGGAGGCCAGTTTCACATGGCCATAATAATGTGACGACTCTGGGGTATGTGGACTCCACCGTAGCAGATTACTAGCTGGCCAAACAACAGTCAACGATAGTCTTTAGGACAAGAGTACCTGGATAGAAGATTTGGCAGACACTTGACGTAGCAGACACTTGGCATAGCAGACACTTGGCGTGGCAGACACTTGGCATACATGACACTTGGCATACATGACACTTGGCACACATGACACTTGGCACACATGACACTTGGCACAGATGACCCTTGGCACAGATGATATTTGGCACAGATGATGCACTCGACTCTGACACTAGACTTAGCCGATTGAAGGAACGAAATGTGCCATCTTGGAGAAGTGGTCTACCACGTCCCAGAGCGTAGTACATCCAGGAGAAGGGGCGAGGCCAGTAATAAAATAAATGGCGATGTGTTGCCAGGTAGCATCAGGAACTGGCAGAGGTAGGAGCAGACCAGCAGGTGTAGAATATGAAGCCTTGTTTTGGACACAGTTCGTACAGAAAGAAACATAGTCCAAGACATATTTAGGTAGCGTGGGCCACCAGTGGTGTCGAGCAATAAAGTCCTGAGTTTTACGAACACCAGAGTGACCAGTCAGTTCGGAATTCTAGAGGGATCAATAAAATGTTGAGGACTTTCTTCAGAGTCGTTAGTCTCAAATGACTGGGACAGGGCACCGGACTTAATGTTTTTGTCCGCAGCGTGGAAATGAAGCAGGAATTGAAATCTGGCGAAGAACAGTGGCCATCTGGCTTGACGAGGTTTCAATAGTTGTGCAGACTGTAAGATTTTTTGTGATCTGTGAAGATGATGATGGGATGAGAAGCCCCCTCCAGCAGGTGTCTCCACTTTCTAAGGGTATGTTCACACGCTTAGCCAAAAACGTCTGAAAATACGGAGCTGTTTTCAAGGGAAAACAGCACCTGATTTTCAGACGTTTTTTGAGCAACTCACGTTTTTCGCTGCGTTTTTCGCGCCGTTTTCGCGGCGTTTTCGTGCCGTTTTTTCGGCCATTTTTGGAGCTGTTTTCAATAGAGTCTATGAGAAAACGGCTCCAAAAACGTCCCAAGAAGTGTCCTGCACTTCTTTTGACGAGGCTGTAATTTTACGCGTCGTCTTTTGACAGCTGTCAAATGACGACGCGTAAATTACAGGTTGTCTGCACAGTACGTCGGCAAACCCATTCAAATGAATGGGCAGATGTTTGCCGACGTATTGGAGCCGTATTTTCAGACGTAAAACAAGGCATAATACGCCTCGTTTACGTCTGAAAATAGGTCGTGTGAACCCAGCCTAAGGCCAACTTGACGGCGAGTAATACTTGATCCCCAATGGAATAGTTGTGCTCTGAAGGAGAGAAGAGTTTGGAGAAAAATCCACATGATACTGCCTTACACTTGGAATTCTTTTGTAACAGTAGTGCTCCAGCACCAATGGAAGAGTAGTCAACCTCCAATGAAAACTGTCGAGTCACATCAGGATGATGGACGGAAGCAGAAGTGAAGGCACTCTTGAGATTGGAGAATGCCAACTCTGCCTCAGGGCTCTAGTCCTCAGCATTCACTCATAAGTGATGAGAAATTTGTGATGAACTCACGATAAAAATTAGCGAATCCTAGAAAACTCTGTATGGCTTGGAGACCTTAAGGACATGGCCACTCCAAGACGGACTTCACTTTCTCTGGTCTATTTGTAGACAACGATTATCAGAGATAATATAACCCAGGAAAGGCAAAGATTTTCTTTCAAATGCGCACCACTCAAGTTTAGCGTATAAGCTGTTACCACTTAATCGCGATAGGACTTGGCAGACGCTGCCGATGCATCGTCAGATGAAGTGAGTAGATCAAGATGTCATCCAGATAAATCACCACACAGACATACAGAGGATCACGGAAGATGTCGTTTACAAACTCCTGAAACACCGCTGGAGTGTTAAACAGTCCAAAGGGCATTACGAGATACTCGTAGTGACCATCTTGGGTGTTGAATGTGGTTTTCCATTCGTCACCCCTGCGAATACGGATCAGGTTATAGACCCCGTGTAGATCCAGCTTCGTGAGTATCATGGCTCCCCGAATCCTGTTGAAGAACCTAATCACGGTAAAAAACAAGTACCCCATGCCGCTTACAGTGAAGGAAATAAGTATTTGATCCCTTGCTGATTTTGTAAGTTTGCCCACTGTCAAAGTCATGAACAGTCTAGAATTTTTAGGCTAGGTTAATTTTACCAGTGAGAGATAGGCCTGATGCACACGACCGTGTTCGGTCCGTGATATACGGTCCGCATGTCGGCCGCTTGTCCCGGACCGTACAAAGTACAGGGAGCCGGGCTCCTAGCATCATACTTATCTATGACGCTAGGTGTCACTGCCTATCCACGTAACTACTGTCACACACTAAAACATGATTACAGTACGGGACAGTAGTTCCGCGGACAGGCAGTGACCCCTATCGTCATAGATAAGTGTGATGCTAGGAGCCCGACTCCCTGCACTGTGTTCGGTCCGGGACATGCAGCCGACATGCGGACCGTATATCACGGACCGAACACGGTCGTGTGCATGGGGCCATAGATTATTTTAAAAAAAACCAGAAAATCACATAGTCAAAATTCTATATATTTATTTGCATTGTGCACAGAGAAATAAGTATTTGATCCCCTACCAACCATTAAGAGTTCAGCCTCCTCCAGACCAGTTACACGCTCCAAATCAACTTGGTGCCTGCATTAAAGACAGCTGTCTTAAATGGTCACCTGCATAAAAGACTCCTGTCCACAGACTCAATTAATCAGTCTGACTCTAACCTCTACAACATGGGCAAGACCAAAGAGCTTTCTAAGGATGTCAGGGACAAGATCATAGACCTGCACAAGGCTGGAATGGGCTACAAAACCATAAGTAAGACGCTGGGTGAGAAGGAGACAACTGTTGGTGCAATAGTAAGAAAATGGAAGACATACAAAATGACTGTCAATCGACATCGATCTGGGGCTCCATGCAAAATCTCACCTCGTGGGGTATCCTTGATCCTGAGGAAGGTGAGAGCTCAGCCGAAAACTACACGGGAGGAACTTGTTAATGATCTCAAGGCAGCTGGGACCACAGTCACCAAGAAAACCATTGGTAACACATTACGCCATAATGGATTAAAATCCTGCAGTGCCCGCAAGGTCCCCCTGCTCAAGAAGGAAAATGTACAGGCCCATCTGAAGTTTGCAAATGAACATCTGGATGATTCTGAGAGTGATTGGGAGAAGGTGCTGTGGTCAGATGAGACTAAAATTGAGCTCTTTGGCATTAACTCAACTCGCCGTGTTTGGAGGAAGAGAAATGCTGCCTATGACCCAAAGAACACCGTCCCCACTGTCAAGCATGGAGGTGGAAACATTATGTTTTGGGGATGTTTCTCTGCTAAGGGCACAGGACTAATTCACCGCATCAATGGGAGAATGGATGGAGCCATGTACCGTCAAATCCTGAGTGAGAAACTCCTTCCCTCCACCAGGACATTAAAAATGGCTCGTGGCTGGGTCTTCCAGCACAACAATGACCCGAAACATACAGCCAAGGCAACAAAGGAGTGGCTCAAAAAGAAGCACATTAAGGTCACGGAGTGGCCTAGCCAGTCTCCAGACCTTAATCCCATCGAAAACTTATGGAGGGAGCTGAAGATCCGAGTTGCCAAGCGACAGCCTCGAAATCTTAATAATTTACAGAGGATCTGCAAAGAGGAGTGGGCCAAAATTCCATCTAACATGTGTGCAAACCTCATCATCAACTACAAAAAACGTCTGACTGCTGTGCTTGCCATTAAGTATTAAGTCTTGTTTGCCAAAGGGATCAAATACTTATTTCTCTGTGCACAATGCAAATAAATATATATAATTTTGACAATGTGATTTTCTGTTTTTTTTTAAATATAATCTATCTCTCACTGGTAAAATTAACCTATCCTAAAAATTCTAGACTGTTCATGTCTTTGACAGTGGGCAAACTTACAATATCAGCAAGGGATCAAATACTTATTTCCTTCACTGTAAGCGGCATGGGGTACTTGTTTTTTACCGTGATTAGGTTTAACCCATGGTAATCTATGTCGGAGTGGTCCATCCTTTTTATTCACGAAGAAGAATCTGGTGACGGCTGGTAAAGAAAACTTTCTAATGAACCCCCTCTCCAGGTTCTCCATGGCATACTCCGATATGGCCTGGGTTTCAAGCAAGGAGAAAGGATAAACCCGTCCACGAGGAGATGAAGCTACAGTAAGCAACTTGATAGGACAGTCGTAAGGACGATGAGGAGGAAGGGCCTCTGCTGCCTTCTTACTAAAGAAATCCGTGTAATTAGCATATTGTGGAGTTAGTCCAGTGAGAGACAGAGGTAGTGGAGAAAAAACAGGACGAACCTGAGGCAGGCAGCGATAAAGACATCAGGGACCCCATTGGAGAACCTCTCCGGAAATCCAATCAAGAACTGGAGTGTGTTGGCGAAGCCATGGCAATCCCAGCAGGAGGGGGTTTATAGCTTTGGATAGGACATAGAAAGTTATCAGTTCAGAGGGGAGGACTCCTACCTGTAATCTCAGAGGTTTGGTGATAGACAGGATAGGGTCTGGCAGAGGTTGTCCATCAACAGAAGCGATTGTCAGAGGTTTTTCTAAGGGAAGTGGAGACAGTCTACTAAGTCCTGCTGGATGATTTTGCAGCTGCTCCAGAATCCAAGTAAGCAGGTACAGAGTGTGATCCTTCACCGGTGACGATAGACACAGGAATCAAAAGTCTGGGTGAGAATTTAGTGGTCGAGAGAGATTCACCTAGGATTGTCTCTGCAATCAAACCTAGGTGCTGGAGTGTCCCGGCTTTTAAGGGCATTGGCACACCAAATGTCCCTTGTGGCCTCAGTAATGACATAACCCAATCGAACATCAGCATTGCCATTCCTGGTCGGACAGTCAGAGTCTGTCTACCTGCACATGACACTTCGGAGGTGCAGCAGAACAGGGCAGTAGAGACCTTTGAAATTTTGGTGCCCATCGACAAGACCCTTTCTCCCGACGAACATCCAGAGTGCGCTCTTGGATCCTCAAATCATTGCCAGAAGTATTAGGGCATCTAAGGTAGCAGGAAGCTCTTGAGATGCCACTTGATCCTTTATGTGAGGGGCAAATCCCTGCCAGAAAGTTGCCACTAAGGCCTCATTATTCCAACCCAGCCCTGCTCTCAGGGTGAGGGAGGAGATGGCGTATTCCCCCTACAGTTTATTCCCCTTGATTGAGGGTAAGCAGTGAGGTAGCTCCAGAGGATGTTCAACCCGGTTCCTCGAACACTGTACGAGAAGGCTCTAGAAACAGTGGCAAATCAGAGAATTCCGGGCCCTCCCTTTCCAAGATGGGTTTCGCCCATTCGAGGGCTTTGCCAAGAGGAGAGAAATAATAAAAGCAACCTTGGCCTCATCAGAGGGGAAGAGATGGGCACGTAATTTGAAGTGGATCGTGCACTGGTTGATGAAGCCTCTACAGGTCCTAGGATCCCCATTATAGGGAGGAGGTAGAGGAAACGAAATTGCAGACCCAGGACAGATAGGAAGGATAGCAGGTAGTGGAGCAGCAGAAGAGGAGGTACAGGAGGAAGATCCAAACAGGTAATTATGGAGTCTACAGCCTGTAGGAGCTGATCCTGGCATGCCCGGAGGTCACGCATGTCTGCTTGCATCATCTTGACTGCGGTTTTGGGTTGACCAGCGGGATCCATGGCCTGAGTGTACTTTATTGGCTATGGGGTATGTGGACCCACTAGGCCACTCTGCCATAGCGGAGTAGCAACTGGCCAAACAACTCTCAATGATAGTCTTTAGGACAAGAGTACCTAAATAGAAGATTTGGCAGACACTTGGCGTGGCAGACACTTGACTCTTGACTTGATGTAGCAAACGCTTGGCGTAGCAGACACTTGACGGGACGGACACTTGGCACAGATTACACTTGTCACAGATGACACTTGGAATAGAGGATGAACTTGACTCCGACACTAGACTTCGCACTGGAACAAACACAATTACTGGATGCGGGATACAGGATATGGGAACACAGGATACAGGATACAACTAATGGACCATTTGCAATAACGAACATGGGCAGACACAGCAATGCTCAGGCAAGGAGGAAGAGGGCAGAGTCCATTTTATAGTCCAGGGATAGGGAGCATTTTATAATTGCGCGCATTGGCCCTTTAAGGCCGGGAGAGACAGTAGAGAGACAGTGGAATAGTGCGGGCACGTGTGCTGGCGTCTCCAGGGAGGGAGACGCCGGCTGGAGTACATTGGTCTGCGGTCGCGGCCACTGGCGGCTAAGTGATGCCGGCAGTCCATGACCGCGGCTATTACAAATACAGACACATTTTAGCAATATTATGGCCGTAAAACCTAAACCCTGTGGTTCTACTTAAAGAGGCTCTGTCACCACATTATAAGTGGCCTATCTCCTACATAAGGAGATGGGTGCTATAATGTAGGTGACAGCAGTGCTTTTTTTTTTAGAAAAAATATCTATTTTTACCACTTTATGAGCGATTTTTAGCTTTATGCTAATTAGTTTACTCCATTCGTTTACTCTGCAGATAGCGGTATAGCTATTTCGTTATGTGCAGCCTCATACACACACACACACACACACACACACACACATCCTGACATCCTGACATCCAGAATCCTGACACTTCTGAATCTTTTCTGTGAGATTACAGCAAGGCAAACGTAATCTCGTTTGAAATGACAGTTTACATCATAATCTCGCGAGATTACGCTTGCCTTGCTGTAAATCTCACAGAGACGCTACAGTGTCAGGAGTCTGAATAAACATCCCGTCCTGGCTGGAGGTAATGTATTTTCATTATCAGGACACTGCAGTAATGTTATAGTGTGTGTATGTAGCTGCACATAACGATATAACTATATCGCTAGTGCAGTGTAAATGAACGGAGAGAAGTGTATGATGCTGATTGGTCAGCGTCATACACTCCCCTGTACAACGCCCACTTGGTCTAAAGTAAAAACACGCCCACTTGGGCATTAAGAAATTCCTTAGCATAAAGCTAAAAATCGCTCATAAAGTGTTAAAAATTGATTGTTTTTCTAAATAAAAACCACTGCTGTCACCTACATTATAGATCCCATCTCCTTATGTAGGAGATAGGGCACTTATAATGTGGTGACAGAGTCTCTTTAACAAAACTCAGATCACCATAGGGATCTATGGTGATCTATCTCCCGTTCAGTTGTATTGTCTGGGAGCTAAATATTATGGCCTAACATGGACGCGAATTGTCGGCTTTATTACAGCCACCTGACACTGCCTTGAGAAAAATATATGATTTCGCTATTCATATCAGGTAATTCCTCCTTCGACTCTAAGCAGCAAACAATGAAAAAGGAAACCAAACTTAATTATGCTACCTGTCTGCCCTCGGCATTATTGCTAGGAAACCCAGTGATATATGCGGCATTGCCTAAAACACAACTATAAAGTCAAGATTTCCAAGAAATTATTCAATGCGAGAGAAACATAACAAATTTGGTAGTGTAAACTTCTTTGTATTAAACACTGAAAATATATGGTCATTATATTAAAGACAACAGTGAAGGAGGAGGGAAATGCAGATACAACAAATTCAAGAACTAAATTGAGACAGAGAGAGAAAAAGATAAGGAGAGCGAAAGAAACACATTAATAGTAATGTAGGAGCCCGGGATATTAATTGAAACTGAACGCTGTTTTATTCACTTTGTACTAAATACAAAGATGAGCAGAAATACATTTTTCTAAACTATGCAAAATAATAACATATCGCTGCTTTGCTGTAGGGGAAAAAAAAGAACAGCTGAAATTATATTAAAATGTGTCGCAGCAAGGAGGAGGGAGGGTGTGTAATATAATTCACACGAGCCGTTCCCTAGTTACATGTCTAACCATCTGGGTTAATACAGGGCAATGTGTATAATGTAATCATTGCGGAAAAAAAAGTCACACCTCCATGTCTTCTTGGCTAGGAAAGAGAAAAGACGACAAATGTTACAACTTTCGATTTAGCGGGGTCACCATTACTGGATATACAGTGATGTAGCCTTTAGATACAGTATGTAAGCCTTGACAGTGGCATACACAGAATAGAGGGGGCCCCATAGCAAAGATCAAACTGGGCTCCCTATTATAGTGCTGGGATCCACCAATTAGGACAAAAGCGACAGTCCCCCCTTTTCTTGACCCTTGTGCCAATTCCCCACCCCCTTAAGGCCCCATGCACATGAACGTGCTTTTACGGTCGCAATTCACCCAAAAATCCATGGGAGAATTGCGGCCCCATTCATTTCTATGGGGCCATGCACACAACCGTAGTTTTTACGGTCCGTGCATGGCCTGGGAGCCCGCACCACAGAAAGAACGGACATGTCTTTGTAATGATGGGGTAAGGAGACAGACAGGTGAGCCCTAATCTACCCGCCACTCAGTCCCTGCCTACTTGTTCTAGGCGACGGCGTACAACTGGGCGACGGTCCCTACGCTCAATACGTGCACGAGAGACAAACAGACAAGGGTACACAGAATCTACGGAAAATGGGGCAGTTGCCCACGGCAACACCGTGAGCAACAAGAGTAGTGAACGAGCCGAGCCAAACCAGGAGTGTACGAGGTACCAAACGCACCCAAACCAAAGGGCGGGAGCTAGCTCCGTCTGGCCAGCATAAATCTAAAATTGTTTATAACTCGGTCAAAAAGAATCGTTTTTCAAAATAAAAACCACTGTTGTTATCTACATTACAGCGCTGATCAGATTATGTAGGAGATAGGGCACTTATAATCTGGTGACAGAGCCTCGTTAAGGCTGCTATGGGGCCCTTGGAGGTAGGGTGCCAGTCCTGGTTTGTCTTATCCCCTCTGCTACCGAGGCTTAAAGATGTTAATACTCCTTTAAGAAAGTTACTTGTGTCAGATCATATTACAGTTGTAGTAATACAACACCCATATAAGGTGCGTACACATGTACCAGATTTGCTGCAGAAAATTTATGCCATTTCCGCTGACAACCCCAGGGAAATCCGCAGCAGCAAATCTGCACCAAAATGCTCCCGTGGCAACACTAACCTCGGTCTCTGTACACTCCAGCCATGATGTGTTGTCACATGTGACCACTGCACCCCTTGTTGCTGGAGGCCGGGTGTTCAGAGACCTAGGGAAGAGTTGCCATTAGAGGGCCAGGGGAGGTGAGTATAGTAATTTTTTACATTTTAAACTTATTTTAAATGTATCAAGACTTGCGGATTTTGCTGCAGATCAACAGGTAATCCGCAGCAAAATCTGCAACAATAGAAATTCATTGTGGACTTCTTCTTCCCCATTAAATTCAGTGGAGAAAATCTGCAACAAATCAGTGCTCTTTCCACAGCATAAATTGATATGCTGCTGATTTTAAAATCTGCACAGCAGGTAAATTTTTTCTCAGAAAATCTCTGCAACATGTGAATGAAAGTTATTAAAATTGTTTCTACTTTTAATGCTACTGTATTCCGCAAATCCAGAGGGCAAATCTGCAGCTAATTTACGTGTGAATGTAGCTATATAGGGGCAAGTTGCGCCATTTTTTTTGTGCAAATCAATTCAGACAAATTTATTATCTATTAGTGCCAAAAACAATAGATGTTTGCACCTCATTTGACAATTTTCAAACGTTTTTTTAGAAAATAGGCTTGTCTTAAAATGCACAGATTTTGGCGTTAGAAACTGTCGATAACTAAGGAAATCAAGAAGTGGCATAAGGAAAAGAAAAGTGTCTTAGGGCACGTTCAGACGTGGCAGAGTTTTTCCGCTGCAAATGTTGGTGCAGATTTGGGGCAATTACGCAACGAATCTGCACCAACATTTGCATATTTGAAAGGTAATTCAGACGCTGCAGATATCACAGCGGACTTGCCACAGATTTCAGTTTTTGCATTGCAAAGGCTGGAATATGCAGTGAAATTCCGCTTCTCCGCAACGTCATGAGCATGCTGCGGAGGGAAAATTCTGCACCGCTGTAATGACGGGGGTAGGGAAACGGACAAGTGAGCCATAATCTACCCGCCACTCTGTCCCTGCCTACTTGCAACGACCCGCCCTAGGCGACGGGGTACAACTGGGCGGCAGGCCCTACGCTCAGTAAGTGCACGAGACAAACAGACAAGGGTACACAAAGCTAAAGGAAAAGGGGCAGTTGCCCACGACAACACCGTGAGCAACAAGAGTGGTGAACGAGCTGAGTCAAACCAGGAGGGAACGTGATACCAAACGCAGAGCAGGAGAGTAGTCAGCAAGCCAGGGTCAGTATGGAGCAGGATCAAATAGTCAGAAGCTGTAGCTGGGCCAGGAAATCACACGAGAAGAATCACAAGCAAAGGAGGAACAGGAAAGGCAGGTATAAATAGACAGAGGGCGGGAGCTAGCTCCGTCTGGCCAGGCTGCGATAGGCTCTCCCACTCCTAAGCCTGCCATCCTGAGTGGTGGAAGATGGAGTCAGTCTCAGAGACATAGACTCAGGTGCAGACTGATTACCTATGGGCGTATACACAGAAGATGTGCCCCGCAGATCCTTTACAGTACCCCCCCTTTTATGAGGGGCCACCGGACCCTTTCTAAGTGGACCTGGTTTATTGTGGAAACGAAGGTGGAACCTCCTGACCAATACCCCAGCGTGAACATCCCGGGCGGGTACCCAAGTCCTCTCCTCAGGCCCGTATCCTCTCCAATGGACCAGGTACTGGAGGGAGCCTTGGACCATCTTGCTGTCCACAATCTTGGCCACCTCGAATTCCACCCCCTCAGGGGTGAGAACGGGAACAGGAGGTTTCCTCGAGGAAGCCAAGGACGGGGAGCAGCGTTAAAGGAGGGAGGCATGAAACACGTCGTGTATTCGAAAAGATGGGGGCAATTCCAGTCGGAAGGAGACAGGATTGAGGACTTCAATGACCTTATACGGCCCAATAAACCGGGGAGCAAACTTCTTGGACGGGACCTTAAGGCGCAAGTTCCTAGACGATAACCACACCAGATCCCCGACCATAAACAAGGGGTTAGCAGAACGTCTTCTATCAGCCTGAGTTTTTTGTACACTCTGGGACGCCTCTAGTTTCTTCTGAACCTGGGCCCAGACTGTGCACAGTTCCCGATGAACGACCTCTACCTCGAGATTGTTGGAACTACCAGGTGAAGCGGAGGAGAACCGTGGATTAAACCCAAAATTACAGAAAAAGGGGGAGACCCCTGACGAATTACTGACCCTGTTATTAAGGGAAAATTCGGCGAGGGGGATGAATGAGACCCAATCATATTGACAGTCAGAGATAAAACACCTTAAATATTGTTCTAGAGACTGATTAGTCCTCTCCGTTTGGCCATTAGTTTCAGGATGGAAGGCAGAGGAGAAGGACAGCTCAATCTCCAACTTTTTACAGAAGGCTCTCCAAAACAATGAAACAAATTGTACCCCTCTGTCCGAAACAATATTGACAGGGACCCCATGGAGACGCAGGATGTGTTTGACGAACAAGGTAGCTAACGTCTTGGCATTGGGTAGTTTCTTGAGGGGCACAAAGTGGCACATTTTACTGAAGCGGTCTACTACAACCCACACCACCGACTTGCCTTGAGATGGAGGGAAATCGGTGATAAAATCCATGGAGATATGGGTCCAAGGTCTCTGGGGAATGGGCAAAGAACGTAGTAAGCCCGCTGGTCGGCACCTGGGAGTCTTGGACCTAGCACAAACCTCACAAGCGGCGACGTAGGCCTTAACGTCTTTAGGCAACCCAGGCCACCAATAGTTTCTGGCAATGAGGTGTTTGGTACCCAGGATGCCTGAATGACCAGATAGTGCGGAGTCATGACTTTCCCTAAGTACCCTTAGCCGGAATTGCAGGGGAACAAACAACTTGTCCTCAGGAAGGTTCCCGGGAGCTGAACCTTGATCAGCCGCAATCTCAGAGACTAAATCAGAATCAATAGAAGAAATGATTATACCAGGAGGCAAAATACAAGCAGGATCTTCCTCCGATGGAGGACTGGCCATGAAGCTACGCGACAGTGCATCGGCCTTAATATTTTTAGACCCAGCCCTATAGGTAACCAAAAAGTTGAATCTGGTAAAAAATAGCGCCCATCGAGCTTGTCTCGGGTTTAGCCTCCGGGCAGATTCTAGGAAAACCAGATTCTTGTGGTCGGTAAGGACCGTTACCTGGTGCCTAGCCCCCTCCAGGAAGTGGCGCCACTCTTCAAATGCCCATTTAATGGCTAAGAGTTCGCGGTTGCCAATATCATAGTTACTCTCAGTGGGCGAAAACTTCCTGGAGAAGTAGGCACAGAGGCGGAGATGGGTGAGGGACCTGGTACCCTGGGACAAGACAGCCCCCACTCCCACCTCGGATGCGTCAACTTCCACGATAAATGGCTCCATTTGGTTGGGCTGAACCAGCACCGGGGCCGAGATAAAACACTTCTTAAGTACCTCAAAAGCCTGGACAGCCTCAGGAGGCCAGTGAAGGAGATCAGCACCTTTGCGAGTGAGGTCCGTAAGAGGCTTAGCGATGACCGAGAAGTTAGCAATAAATCTCGTGTAATAATTAGCGAACCCCAAGAAACACTGTAACGCCTTCAGGGAGGCAGGTTGGACCCATTCCGCCACAGCCTGGACCTTGGCGGGGTCCATGCGGAATTCATGAGGAGTGAGGATTTGACCCAAAAATGGTATCTCCTGTACTCCAAACACACATTTTTCGGTTTTAGCAAACAGTTTGTTTTCCCGAAGGACCTGGAGCACCTTCCTGACATGCCCAATGTGTGAGGACCAGTCCTTGGAAAACACCAGTATGTCATCAAGGTACACTACAAGAAATACCCCCAGGTAATCTCTTAAAATCTCATTTATGAAATTCTGGAAGACCGCAGGAGCATTACACAACCCAAAGGGCATGACAAGGTATTCAAAGTGACCTTCGGGCGTGTTAAACGCAGTCTTCCACTCATCCCCCTCTTTGATGCGGATAAGGTTATACGCCCCCCGTAGATCAAACTTAGAGAACCATTGGGCCCCCTGAACCTGATTAAAGAGATCAGGAATCAAAGGAAGGGGATACTGGTTCCTTACAGTGACCTTATTCAAGTTACGGTAGTCAATGCATGGCCTAAGACCACCATCCTTCTTCCCTACGAAGAAGAAGACAGCACCTACCGGAGAAGTAGTGGGGCGAATATAACCCTTGGCCAGGCATTCCTGGATATACTCTCTCATGGCTTCACGTTCGGGACAAGAAAGATTAAATATCCTACCCTTAGGGAGCTTAGCTCCTGGTACCAATTCGATAGCGCAATCGTATTCTCTATGAGGAGGTAACACTTCGGAGGCCTCCTTAGAGAAAACATCAGCGAAGTCCTGAACAAACTCAGGTAGCGTGTTCACCTCCTCAGGGGGAGAAATAGAATTAATGGAAAAACATGACGTCAAGCATTCATTACCCCATTTGGTAAGCTCCCCAGTATTCCAGTCAAACGTGGGATTATGCAACTGCAACCAGGGAAGGCCTAAAACCAAATCGGACGATAATCCCTGCATCAACAGTACAGAGCACTGCTCCAAATGCATGGAGCCAACAAGGAGTTCAAAAACAGGGGTATGCTGTGTAAAATAACAATTAGCAAGAGGAGTGGAGTCGATACCCACTACCGGGACAGGTTTAGGCAAATCAATCAAAGGCATGGCTAGAGACATAGCAAATTCCACAGACATGATATTAGCAGAAGACCCTGAATCCACGAAGGCACTGCCGGTAGCAGACCTACCACCAAAAGAGACCTGAAAGGGAAGCAAGAATTTATTACGATTCATATTTACGGGAAATACCTGTGCGCCCAAGTGACCTCCCCGATGATCACTTAGGCGCGGAAGTTTTCCCGCTGCTTATTCTTACGCCTAGGACAGGTATTCACTTGATGTTTGTCATCCCCACAATAGAAGCAGAGACCATTCTTCCTGCGGAACTCTCTACGTTGTCGGGGGGACACGGAGGCCCCGAGTTGCATGGGTACCTCCGAGTCTTCTGTGGAAGAGCGAAGCAACGGGACCTCGGGAGGCATCATGGGGGAGTCAGAGGGTAAAACACAAAACCGTTCAAGTTGTCGTTCCCTCCGACGTCGGTCAAGTCGTACCGCTAAAGCCATAACCTGGTCTAAGGAGTCAGAACAGGGATAGCTAACTAGCAGGTCTTTCAGGGCGTTCGACAGACCCAACATAAACTGGCACCTTAAGGCAGGGTCATTCCACCGAGAAGCTACGCACCACTTCCTAAAGTCAGAGCAATACTCCTCCACAGGTCTCTTTCCCTGACGTAAGGTCACCAGCTGACTCTCGGCAAAGGCAGTCCTGTCAGTCTCGTCATAATTGAGTCCGAGAGCAGAAAAGAAACGGTCAACGGAGGAAAGTTCAGGGGCGTCAGGGGCCAGGGAAAAGGCCCTTCCTGGAGCCGGGACATAATTATATCCACCCGCTGGCTCTCAGAACCTGAGGAGTGGGGCTTCAAGCGAAAGTAGAGCTTACAACTCTCCCGAAAGGAGAGAAAAGTCCTCCGGTCCCCTGAGAACCGGTCAGGCAACTTGAGGTGGGGTTCAAGAGGTGAGCTGAGGGGTACTACCATGGCAGCGTCAGTCTGGTTGACCCTCTGAGCCAGGGCCTGGACCTGTAGGGAGAGACCCTGCATTTGCTGGGCCCGGGTCTTAAGGGGGTCCATAGTAGTGTCAGGGACCAGGGTAGACTAGGTATATGGGCTTGTGATTATGTAATGACGGGGGTAGGGAAACGGACAAGTGAGCCCTAATCTACCCGCCACTCTGTCCCTGCCTACTTGCAACGACCCGCCCTAGGCGACGGGGTACAACTGGGCGGCGGTCCCTACGCTCAGTAAGTGCACGAGACAAACAGACAAGGGTACACAAAGCTAAGGGAAAAGGGGCAGTTGCCCACGGCAACACCGTGAGCAACAAGAGTGGTGAACGAGCAGAGTCAAACCAGGAGGGAACGAGGCACCAAACGCAGAGCAGGAGAGTAGTCAGCAAGCCAGGGTCAGTATGGAGCAGGATCAAATAGTCAGAAGCTGTAGCTGGGCCAGGAAACCACACGAGAAGAATCACAAGCAAAGGAGGAACAGGAAAGGCAGGTATAAATAGACAGAGGGCGGGCGCTAGCTCCGTCTGGCCAGGCTGCGATAGGCTCTCCCACTCCTAAGCCTGCCATCCTGAGTGGTGGAAGATGGAGTCAGTCTCAGAGACATAGACTCAGGTGCAGACTGATTACCTATGGGCGTATACACAGAAGTTGTGCCCGGCAGATCCTTTACAACCGCAGCCTAATTTCCGCACAGTTATTTTCTGCAACGTCTGAACTAACTTTCCTAAAAATATATAGAAACAAATGTAAAAAACGGCTGCTGCAGAATTCCACTGCGGACTGTTCACAGCGGAGTTCAACAGCAATTCCGCCACGTGTGAATGTGCCCTTACATGTTTAACAAGAATTATCACATCTTCTGACTGCCTGGTCTATGTTTACAATGTCTAGATACATTTTCTTGTTCTGCAGGAAATAATGTAGCAGCCAGTCTGCTAATCTCAATCTTGTGGGAGGCAGCTAACAGAACAGCAAACCACCACATGCAATATTTCTTCTTGCGTTACTGGAACATATGACAATAGATAAGTGATGATTTTCTCATGGTACATTAGTATATACTCTAAACCACAAAAATAACTAATTTTAGGTAGAGGAGTAATACAGAATACCACAGAGGATACAGCACTTGGTCAAGACTCACGCTAATAAATCAGCAAGGAAGTAATTTTAAATGACATTTCTCGATATTAGAAAAAAAGTAATTTTGGTTTTGACCACAGTAGAAATCATCTCCACCTCTACAGCTTTTGAATTTTGTCATGCTCTCATTATACACATTTTTGATATAATTTGTGATATAATTCGCATATATAAGAAACCCCTCATTTCAGAAGTGGCCACAAGATTGAAAGCTGAGATCGAAGTGCGTATCAGGTGAGTGATCGAGTGAGATAAAGAAGATAGTGTGAATTGGTTGACAGCAATGACAAAGTTTTCAACCAAAATGATATAATGCAGTTGTCTCCAACCTATAGCTCTTAGGCTGGGTTCACACGACCTATTTCCAGACGTAAACGAGGCGTATTATGCCTAGTTTTACGTCTGAAAATAGGGCTGCAATACCTCGGCAAACATCTGCCCATTCATTTGAATGGGTTTGCCGACGTACTGTGCAGACAACCTGTAATTTACGCGTCGTCGTTTGACAGCTGTCAAATGACGACGCGTAAATGGACTGCCTCGGCAAAGAAGTGCAGGGCACTTCTTTGCCACGTAATTTGAGCTGTTCTTCATTGAACTCAATGAAGCACAGCTCAAGATTTACGAGCGTCTCAGACGGCTCACAAAATGCGAGGAGAAGCATCTACGTGTGAAACGAGGCAGCTGTTAACAGTCTGTCTTTTCACACGTAAATGCCTCTCATCGTGTGAACATACCCTAAATCTGTTGTGAAACCACAACTTCTAGTATGCTTTTAGGGTGTTCAAACAAATGCGTATTAGATTTCTTCAACTTCTTCAACTTCTTCTGATGGCCAATGTATGGTCCAAATAAGCATCAACTGAAAAAGTTTTGCAGCTCTTAGGGTATGTTCACACACTTAGCAAAAAACGTCTGAAAATACGGAGCTGTTTTCAAGGGAAAACAGCTCCTGATTTTCAGAAGTTTTTTAATCAAACTAACGTTTTTTGCTGCGTTTTTTACGGCCGTTTTTGGAGCTGTAAGCGTCAATGAAAACATATGTGCTTGAAGGCGTAACATGGACCAAGTGATCCAAGACCTTGGACCGAAGGGTACTGACTTAGACCAAGTCAGTCCGCTATACGGCATCGGATGGAGCATTCAGTGGATCATCACTTCATACTGCAACCTTGCAACCAGTAAAAAACAAATAATGTCATTGTTGCCATTAAAATATGTGTTTAACTTACTGTAGTTTTAACTGTGAAGACTAATAACAGAAATTTATATTTTTCTTAAATATGTTAAGAAGTTTGTGCTGCCATATCTTGAAAAAAAAAAAAAAAAAGCCAACACCGTCAATCAACTATACTGATAAAAGAAAGATCTTGGTAAGTGTGGCATCATATTATTTTCTTATAACAACAAAAGACAAATACAGTTTAAAAAAATTCCTCCACTCTGGAAACACCAAGTGAGTCCATTTACTATAAAGGGCCAACTTGGTGTCTCTTGAGTGAAGCTGAGTGAGAAGGATGCGATGATCACGACTGTCACAGCCCTTCCATTTAGTGATCTGTGGTGGTCATATGGCCTTCATTTTTATATTTCTTGGCTTATCCTACCAAAGTGCCATAAATGGAAAACCCCTGAAATGATTTAAGTCCTATATCAAGTATAAATCTACAGAATAGGTGATAATTTTCTGATCACTGGGGGTCCCCCACAGGGAGTCCCCCCCGATGGAACCTCCCTTGATCATGAGAACTGGTCCGGAAACCTCCAGATACTCCGCACTGAAACCCTCGCATGAAGGAGGAGTTTGAATGGAGCGGCAGTTGAGCATGCGGCCACCGTTCTCTTCAATATCTATAAGAATGATATAAACAGCGGAGCGCTGTATTCTGCTATTTCCGTCATTACCTGATGGAAACAGGGAATGGAGCGGCAGGCCACATGCTCGACCACTTCTCCATCCAATGTCCTCCTCATTGCGGTCAGCTTGGGTCCAAGCATTTGGGCCGGCAGCCATCAGAAAATTATCATATATCCTGTGAATAGGTGATAATTTTGGATTCTGGTACAACCCCTTTAATTAAACAGCCTAGCATGCTTCTTTTTTTGTCTTATCATGAGTAAGGGGTACCAAAATAAAATTTGGCACAGTGTGCCATCTAACCTGACATCGTCCCTGGTTATGCCTATTGCAGGATCAGAGGGAGAATCCCTGTGCGGGACCTGCATTAGGCATAACTTAGTATATCAGTTGTCTTCGGCATACTGGCTGCCTGAACGCCTCTGGAGGGGTACATATTTATTCTGCAAACTGCCTTAAAAAATTTGACTTTAATATCACCGGTTTTTATAGGAAATCCTGCTGTTTTTTCTTTTTTTTGTATTGAGTTTAAAAAATCTCCATATTATATGAACAGAAAATTCAAAAATTTAAAATATTTGTGTGATAAATATAGTTTACACTTCATTTTTTATATGACTCCTTCAACAGATGCAGGCACTATGTCTACCGGGCAGTTCCTCCTACTCACTTTGGCAATTCTCCTTTGTGATTCTATTTTATGCCTTGATCCAAGTCAAGCTGTAAGAAATTTTCAAGAGTTTAAAAACAGGCATATTGTAGATGGGTCTTTTACAAACTGTACAGATTACATGGCCACACATGAAATATATAAGTGGTCTAATGGAAAACGTCATTGCAAAAAAATCAACACGTTCATCAAGGCTTCTGCGGTTGAAGTTAAAGGAACATGTGATGTACCAAATGGCAGGTACTGGAGTAAAACATGTTTTCAAGTGTTTAACTGTACCAGCACCCCAAGGCCGCCCCCTTGTCGATACACAGAGAACAAAATTACAGCCTCGAAAATTTATGTAAAATGTGAGAACAAAAAACCAGTGCATCTAATCGACACAAAAATATGTTCTAAAACTGACAATTCTCATACAGATGGAGTCTCCTGGTCTGTAGACTAGTTCTGAAGATCAGTTCTATTGTCCGTCATATAAAGATGTAACGTTTTTGGTCAATCAGTCTATGTATAAGTATGCTGCATGCTATTTGGGATGTAACTATTGGGGATGCAGATGTTGCTTTCATACCCAGGCACTGAAATCTGAGGGGGCCCAAGAAATTCCTCTTTTCCATATGAGGAGTCTAGTACTGTAAATTGTGCTTGATATTTGGGGAAACTGTTACATTGGGCTTAGATTTAGCATTTCTTTGTATTTTTTTTTAATAATATTTTTCTTTTTAAAAAAAAAGTGCTTTTGTCGGAAATTTAATTAAATAAAAAATATATATATTTCAAAAAAGCTTTTTACTTGTCTTTTTATTGAGAGTACAAGAAGGAAAACAAAATCATGAAACATGTGTCACGATCCGTGGGTATGTGGACCCACTTGGCCGCATACAAAAATAAAAATCACTATAAAAGTGAAAATAATTTGTCAAAACCATCAGGACACAAATATTCTTTTATACACTAAACTTTCACGGTATATTCGTGTAAAGACTTTGTATGTCTAATGTACATGTATATGTGATGTCATCGCTTGATAGCGTCTCTATTTTATCCAAAAACTTACCAGTGTCTTAGAGACACCTATTCAATAAAGGTTGCAGTACTATTAAACACTATTCCCATCATGCCCTTGTTAAAATCATCAGGTGGCTCTTTATTCAGAATCATCGCGGCAGTGAAGCAGCAACGCAGGGTCATGGAGTCAGCACGGTAAGCACGTCTATTCCTCCGTGATTGACATCCCCCTTGCCCTTTGATGTCAGCGCCAACGGCTTTGAAATCCCGTGCATTCATGGGGATGTTGAGGAATAGGCATATCTACAATGTTTAGTGAGAAGAACTTTTATTCATTAACTTTCACAAGCGGTAGTCCAACACAGATCAGTGCAGGCAATGTTCACAGGTGGCATAAGAGGTACAAGTCAAGGCAGAAGCAGTTCGGCAGAAAGTCAAGAAACAGGCCAGGATGGTGGAAAAATTGGCGGAACACATTAGCGCATCTTCACACACTCACAAGGGTCCTAAGGAAGAATACAGAGGTCATTGGTCACCATGTTGGGATTTATCATGTGCTTACTTTTTAAACTATTGTAGTATCAATGCACTGTTGGTGGTCAGAGAAGACTTCTGGCATAGACCTGTGCAGAGGTAAGAAATATCAGCCACTGCATAACATGCCAGCTCGGGATGTATTGCACATCAGACCAGAGGCCCTGCCAGTGGGCTCAGTGTATTAGGGAGCTCACAGCCACACTGTACCATACATCTTAATAGTGATTGGAGCTTCATTTTTCTTCTATGGCGCGCCAAATCCCTCGCTTCCCATAAGGGTTGTTCAGCAGTAAAAAAACATGGCTTCTTTCTTTCAGAAACAGCACCACACCTGTCCATGGTTTGATTCTGGTATTGCAGCTCAGCTCTATTGAAGTGAATGGGACTGAAATGCGATACCACACATAACTCGTGTAAAGGCGAGGTGCTGTTTTTGGTAGAAAGCAGAGATATTTGTCTGATGCCCTTTAAATGGTAAAATTGTGGCTACCTGCATACAGATTTATACACCTCCCATTGTGTTCTACTCTCCCACAGCTCCCTCTGAATCGATTCAAGTATAGCGCCACTCGTGTCCAAACGTTCAGATATTAGTACTCAGCTCCATTTACTTGACGTTCTCTGCACAACATCTGGACAGGAGTGACATATTGGAATATCTATGTATTCCAGTGCATTATTGCCTGAGCATAAAAATGTGAAAGGTATATGTTCGGGCATGTGTGAGAATATAAAACCATCAGAGGCCAATGAAGAGTTAACAGAGGGAGCCACGTCCATTATTTACATTCCAATATTCTAAAGGTCACAAAATACAGGCGCTAAATTACACTGCCATAGATATAAACAAGGTGTAAACAGGGAGTTGTGCTTCTGATATGATGGAAATGTATGGAGACGAACGATCGTACTAACGACCATACATAACCAATCATTGCTCCTTGTGAAAGACGCAAACGAGCACCGATCAACGAGCTGTCTTGCTGATCGGTGCTCGTTTTCTCGACACCCGAACCCCGCACCGATTAGCTGCTCCGGTGGCCTGCGGGCATCGGATGTTATGGCACATTATGCAAGTTGGTTCCGTACATTGCATAGCGGCCGTGCTGCCAAACTGCAGCTCTGTTGGATACGTCATCAGTTGTCAGGTAGTGGACAACCCCTTTAAGAATGTAGCATTGTATTGCACATTGTAATTAATTGCACCATCAATTCAAGGGTAAACACAGGATTTACCATTAGTGTTCATGCCCACAGTGGAGATAGCAAAACTTTTTACATCACCTATGCAACATATACTGTATGACATATCCGGTGAATATACTATAAATATTTAAAGTGGGAAATCAACTTTTAATGGTAAAATTCTGGCTGGCTGTAGCCACCAATGGGGAGAACTCACTGAGTGCCGATTTACACAGCTCCCAGGCAACTCAATACCAGCGGTATAAATCCATACATATGGAGATCTCCCTTCGTGGTGGCTACAGGAAGAACATTTTTTATCTTATGATGCTATGGCTGTATGGCTATCTCTCCTGAACGGCACTAGTAGATGGAGTGTCCGGGTACTAAGTTCCTCATGCAAGAGCAGTATAAGACATAATTGGCCACAAATGCCTGGGAATGGAATGAGGCTTTGCTTTGTCTCCTTCTTGAACAAATAGCTAGATCTTTTTTCAATCCATGTAAATATTAGACTTTATGAGTTAGTTACCTTTTTGGTGGCAGATCACAACCAGGGCCGACCTTAGAGGTGTGCGACCTGTGTCTTTACACAGGGCGCATCACTCCAGCAGGTGGAAGGGGGCGCTGCGCTGCTTGTTTCAGAAGGGCCCGGGCCTGGCGACTCAGCAGTCGTCTTTCCGCCCGGGCGCTTCTTCACTCAGTGGCCGTCGCTACTGCTGTAGCAGCAATTGCGGCTGCTAGCGGCGACACCGGGCATGAGGGCAGTGGCACCGCTAGCAGCCGCTGTGGCTGCTACAGTGGTAGCGTTGGCACTATAACAGAGCAGGGAGGTATCTACCTGCTCTGTTATCTACTAGTGCCACTGTAGCTCCCTGAAGGAGTGGAATCCTTGTACGGCCGGGGATTCCACTCCCAGAGCACTCCGCTTGATGTCTCTGTCCATATATGGACAGTGACATCAGGTGAAACTCTTTAAGCGGAATCCCCATCCGCAGCATTGCAGGCGCTATAACCGGGGATTCCACTCCAGGAGAAGCCAATGGACACAGACGACAGGAGCTTCTCCTGGAGTGGAATCCCCGGTCACAGCGTCGGCAACGCTGTGGATGGGGATTCCGCTTCAGGAGTTTCCCCTGATGTCACTGTCCATATATTGACAGAGACATCAAGGAGAGCTCCGGGAGTGGAATCCCTGGCCACACGGGGATTACGCTGCTTCAGGGAGCTACAGTGGCACTATCTACAGGAAGGTGGGGGGGGGTTGCTATCTACAAGGGGGCTGTGGGCTGTGTGGCACTACCTACAAGGGGGCTGTGTGCTGTGTGGCACTACCTACAAGGGAGCTGTGGGCTGTGTGGCACTACTAACATGGGGGCTGTGGGCTATGTGGCACTACCTACCAGAGGGCTGTGTGGCACTCCCTACCAAGGGGCTGTGTGGCACTCCCTACCAGGGGGCTGTGTGGCACTCTCTAGGGAATGGTGGGCTGATGGTAATTTTACTGTGAGTGGTGGGCTGATGGTCATTTTACTGTGAGTGGCGTTGCTGATGGTCATTTTACTGTGAGTGGGGGGCTGATGGTCTACAAGTGTTTTCCACCTCTGATCTCCCATTGAAATTAATAGGAGTCAGAAAATACCTGTGGCACCCGTTCGGAGCTTTTTTGCCTGCATCTTTTGCATTAGCTTCAACGGCTTAAGAAAAAACACAGAAAATAAGTCAAACAACGCTGTCAATTCAAAATCTGCTTCAGAATTCCTGAAGGAATTTTGAGCCAGATTTTTTTTTTCCTTACAAAAAACGTGTGTAAACATACCTTATGAGTGTAGTGCTTTTTTTTTTTTTAGCCATTTTCTGTCTTTCTCGAAACTATTTTTGGTAGGGGTGCCCTGAGGAAATTGTATTTTTCCAGTGCTGCCTCGAGTCCGAAAAGGTTGGAAAACTCTGTACTAGGCTACAGTATCCCATCGTGGAGCAGCTCAGTTCGTGGTGGGAACGGGGCCTAGGTGAGTACAATTTTTGTTTTTGTTTTGTTCACTGTCTACAAGGGGGAGGTTGAGGGGATCTACAAGGAGGAGGTGGGGAATTTTGGAACTGTCTACAGGGAGACTGTATGCCAAAATGTACAGGGGGGGCACAATACTGTGTGGGGGCCACTAAACTGACATTATACGGTGTAGGAGTACTACAGGGGGCATAATAATGTGGGCACAATTAGAGGACACAATAGTGTGTCCTTGAAGGGGTTGTAATATATTATATTATTAAATATTATTATTATATTGTATGGGGGCACTAAAGGGGCATTATAATTTTTTTATGGGCCATTTTTTTTTAATGATGGGGGTAGGGCGCCGAAAGATCATTTTGCACAGACAGCATCTATCCTAAGGCCGGCCCTGATCACAACACTATTCTCCTGCTAAGAGCAGTATGGTGGAGGACCACGATGATATGCGGCAGTTTCCCAGGATTTATTGGGTCTGGGTTGTCATGATGGCCAGACGGAGGTCTGGTAGCTTGCTGGAGTAAAGTGGTGGCAGGTGGGCACAGTTGCCTTGGTTTGATGTATTTGGAGCTGGGGGCCGCTTGAAGGAGTGCTGTGTTGCGGTTGGTCAGGTTCCCCTGCACTGTATTTTTGTGTTTAAATAAAGGTGGTGCAGGTCACAATTTTGCCAAAGAAATCAGTTATGAGCGTCTTTACTTATTGTTGGAGGGGAGGATAGTCTCTGGAGGTTAGATTGTGTACTTCTTATAGGTTATTACTATACTATTCATCTTACATACTTCGCATCTCAACTCATCTTCTAAGACATTTTCGTCTTTATGCTTTGCAACAAACAACTTGCACTTGATGTGTGATGACATGGAAAACCGCTACCTATTCATTTCTAAACATTTTAGAGACAAAAGGCGCCCTCTTGATAAAAAGCCTTCTTCTTTGTTCTTACATCACAGATCTTTTCAAAGCGTTCCTAGCTTTATTGCCATGTTGATTAGGATTACGTTCTTTTGCAGTACAGGCATATTTAGTGGATCCATTTTTTCTTTAGAATTCTTCGTTCTTTTGCATTGAGACATCATGGAATGTAAGTAGAGTACTGCAATTTCTCCAACAGTCTTCACTTTGTCTGTTTATTGACGTAAAACTTTTCTTAACAAAAGCCATCATATGTATTTTTGGGATATCTTTTCTAATTTGACCTCAATAGATGCAATTTTGCATCCACTGCCGGGTTTATTAAGCAGTTAAGGTTGACCTCATATGACTTCTAAAATAGAACAGTATAGTGTTCCCTGTCTAAGGTAAGAAGAAATAAGATCAAAGGAAAGGAAATGGCTCAATAATAATAACCATCATTATAGTAATAATAATAAAAAAAATAATAAAAAAAAAAAGCCCCAATAAATAAAAGCAACTCCAAAGTCATATGCAAATAATGACAGCTAATTTTTAATCTCTGTAAGAGGAAGGTGGGTCTATAGCTACTATGTCGTCATCCAATGAAATCATAATAAAACAGTCATTTTATCTTTGAGCGTTTTTTATGTAGAGCCATGTGCACGGAGCTTGTACAAAGGTCCATGCAGTCCCTCCATACAGCGCCATATTTCATAGGCAATTGTAAAAAGGTTATGCCTTTTGACTGCACTTTATACAATATTTTCCATTTTCTTACAATTATGGGCATGCCAAAAATGTATATAATTTTTTTTCGATTTTATGACTGTAATTTAGTGAAAACAGAAAAAAAATGTTTTATGTTATCTTTAAAACATTTTATTAGCTTTTATTTTATTTTTTATCCTACTCGTGGGATTTTCAATTTTGATTTTACTTATGCATTCCAATTAATTATTTTATTTTCCAAAAATAAAATAAATAACAAATAATAGTATAGATATCCCTTTGGTCTGCTCTAATAGGCATCCTCAACGGACAGCCCTCGGAGCCGATAGAAAACCAGCCCTATGATTTTGATTTTGGGACATAAACAAAGAAACCGCTCCCTTTGACTATTCCTATAGATGGCGCTATCATTACTGATAGTGGTATCTTGAAGGTTAAATAGGGGGGGGGGGGGTTAAAAAAAAACAAGCTACACTAAAGGTTCCACTGGAGTAGTATCTTTGGTGCAGGCAGCAAATTCAAGTCAGAAGCTGAAGGGCATAAAATGTGAGCAGCACATGTACTGGTGCGCAGGAGATTGACACAGGAGGACGTCTCGAACTGTCTCGAAGTGTCTTCTGATTGTTTTGGCCATCCTAGCGCTGTGCATATGTCCATGCTTTTGCTATCTCTGTGACTTTTTGCAATAAGCATGAGGATACAAATTCTAATGCCCCTGCTCCCACTCTCTCTTACTGCCTGTTTTTCTGAGTGGTCTTCTTCACTTTAAGGCCAAATTCAGACGAACGTGGGGAAACTCGGATGTGAAAAACGGCCATTTCTCACGTCCGAGTTGCACCCATGTGGGTCCCGTTTTCACAGATCCCCATAGACTTGAGTCTATCGAGGGATCCTTGAAAACGGAAGAAAATAGGACATGTTCTATTTTTCAACTGAACTTTTACACGGTCCACTAAAAAAACAGCCGTGTGATCGGCCCCATTGAAATACATGCGTCCGTGTTACGGCCGTTGTTTTAACAGTCGTCTGAATTTGGCCTAACCCTGAAATTCTATTCATGAACCAGACAGCTCAGGATGAATAAGGTTATAGGCTCTTCCCAGACAGAGAATCCTGCAGTGTATGGAATTGTGTAGGGCATAGAAAAAAATAGAATAATAATGGTATTGTACATATTCATTTCAATAATATTGTATTATCAGTAAGGAATGTTACCTCTGTGTCTGAGACTGCAGGGACCTGACCCATTCCTTTAACCACTTGCAGTCGCAGTTGTAAAACTATCCAACTTTGTCCCAAAAAATCAAGAGACCATCTATTGGAACAATGTGGGAATGGCGACAGCTTTATTTATTGCATCACTTTAATCAGTAAAGTGCCAAGGCCCTGAGGAAGGAATAAACTTTAACACAAATTAGCAACATTTTTCTTCTTCCTTTCCTGTGATGCCACCCACGGTGAAGCAGTGCATTTAACTTCAGAGCCAATATATTCGAAAACTGTGACATCTGAAAAGACAAGAATAACACTGCAAAAAACACAAACAGTCAAGAATAGTGAGAAGTGTAGAGAACTCTACCTCCAGTGAGAAAAGCTGGCAGACAGGAAAGAAGGAAGGGAGAAAAGGAAAAGAACAACTAGACAGTGTATACCCCAAAGAGGAAAAAAACGAGGCCCTCCTAAAGTGTCCACAGAAAAAGGGGGGGGGGGGGGGTAGGAGGGACACTTCTTGCTGCCGCAGGTGAGAGTGAGTGACTTCCTATTCTCACTATTGAAACTGAACTAAGCCAGTCTCTGCACCTTACACTACCCAATCACTGCTCCTTGACCCTTTCCCACACTCTACTACTCCTCCCATCCTCTTCCCCTGTAGTCCCTGGCACTGTCATTACACACTTTAGTGCCACAAAGCCTCCTGGGGTAATCAAGTAGAATCATGGACAGCTGTCAGGGATGTTTTTACACATTGCTGGGCATAGTGCAAAAGTTTCATGAGTGAGCCACCCCAATGGTGCCCCTGAAAACAAAAGTGGCAAATATAAGTACTTTATTTGTGATCCACACAGTAATAGTGCTCCCTTTTAGGCCCAACACAGTAATAGTGCCCCCTCTATGCCCCCCTTTTGTGCTCCCTACAGGGCAATAATGCCTATTTTGTGCCCCCACACATATGGAGTTATGCCCCCTTTTCCTTTTGTGATCCCCCACCATAATATTAGCTGTGAAAAAAGGAAAACAAGATATATAAACCCATTCCCACAAGAAGCAGAACAGCTGGGGCCTCTTCTAGACTCTACTATCTGCAGCCTGGCACAGGCGGCGTGATGCAGTGACATCATTGCGCCACCTCAGCCGGGCTTCTGAGAGCACAGGACATTAGCGACCTGATGTCAGCAAAAGGGCCACCAACATCTTCTACTGTCAGCAGTCTGGCACAAGTGACACAATGCCGTCACTGCATTGCGCCACCTGCCCCCAACCCAGACACCTGTAGCCTTCAAATGAGAATGGCAGGGAGCCAATGGCTTCACTATAGATTTCAACTTTACTGCATTCTGAGTAAGTGGATGCATTTGAAAGTGGTGTCCCCACCAGAGGGACACTGCTTGTTCTGTGATTAAGGCGGTCATGGCAGATGTTCACAGATAGCGGCTGCAGAGGTAGCAGTTGGACCAGGGCCTTGGTGCCTGAACGGACCCAAAGGCCCCACTGCCACATAAGAAGACATCAGTATTATATATAATACATGGTAGGTGTGGGCCTGTCTCTATTTAATTTCATATCTTGATAACATTTAGGTATAAGGTAGAGTCTGCTTTTACTTCATCCAGAAAAAAATGACATTATCAAGTGACATTAGACAATATATTATTATAGATATGGCAAAAGCGATCTGTCAAAAAACTGCATATTATTCCTGTAGCCATACGAAACATAATTGTTTAGAGAGGCTGCGCTGAGTGCTTTGATTTTATTGCGTCCCCCATACAAAACGTTAAGCAGAAGCTTCAAGGTTAAGCATAATCCTACTAATTCCCTCTGATTAAAAACACATTATACTCATAAAGAGCCCCGTGGTCAATTTTTTCCTCAATAGAAACTGATCAAAATGTATATCCCAGAATCCTTTGTCACAGCAATGGGTAACCCAAGCCTCAGAGAGTGCTACAGGAAGATCCAGGGACCTCTGACCCAGCCATATGATATGGTGATTGCTGGGATTCCGGTCCCTGATCATATTAGGGGGGGACACAACGCCTTGGCTTCCTGACTCCCGCTATGATATCATCTTCCATTCAACAAGCCATTTATTTTTAGGTCCCCTTCATTCGTGGCTGTAATGCTTTTATTTCTCAGTTCCTTGGCTCCATCTAGAACTTCCCATTCCAAATTAGATTTTTATTGACGGCACGTCTAAGGCTTTGGTCGCAGAGGGGATTTGTTATTGCTTTGTGCGTTACATTGCTTGTCCTGCTTGTGAAATGTTCTCTAAACAGTTCTTTTTACTGAAATAGATTTGACAGATATCTCAGTTAGGGCGGATTTACACGAGCGTGTGCGTTTTGCGCACGCAAAAAACGTGCCGTTTTGCATGCGCAAAAGGCACTTAACAGCTCCGTGTGTCATGATCATATGGTGCGCGGCTGCGTGATTTTCGCGCACCATCATTATGACACTCCGTTTGGATGTTTGTAAACAGAAAAGCACGTGGTGCTTTTCTGTTTACATTCAGAGTTTGACAGCTGTTGTGCAAATCACGCTGTTCGCACGGAAGGGCTTCCGTGTTACCTGCGTGATTTTCACGCACCCATCGACTTCAATGGGTGCGTGATGCGCGAACAGCGCACAAATATAGGACATGTCGTGAGTTTTTTTCAGCGGACTCACGTTGAGCAAAACTCACGGACTGTCTACACTGCCCCCATAGACTTACATAGGTCCGTACGACACGCGTGAAAAGCACGCGCGTCGCACGGACGTATATCACGCTCGTGTAAAGGGATATTTCCGTTTTAGCAAATACAGTTTATTCATTGTGTGATGAAAAGTTATTCATTGTTAGTTTCTCACAGTTAATATTTCTGCTTAGCGGAATACAATCTTTAGTGGGCATGTGATCATCACACAGGGGCATAGCTTATTAGGGTGCAGTCCCACGTGGCATATTTGACTTGTATTTTTTAATGTACTTTATTACTTTATTTTAATAATTAAAACTTTATAATGTAATCCAATCAGAAAAATATCCCACAACAGATTTCTCAATTTCTTGCATTGCTGAATATTTTCCCCATTGGAAAAAAGGAAATAAAAGGCAAATACGCCACGTCTGACTGCACCTTTGGAAGACACAGCTCTAATAAGGGTACAGAAACATGCAGCAGCCACGATGTGGCCATAAACCACACGTCACGTGGTGTAGCCGCAAATTGCTGCAGGTTTCAAATGCTTTTTTTAATATCTGCATGTTTTTTTCAAGTAAATAGCAATTTTATCTGCAAAAACAGTGCAGACATTAACAAGAATTTAAAAACATCATCAATTTGCGGCAAAACTTCACGTCGGCGCAGTTTCCGACTGCATTATTACCCTAAGGCCACGTTCAGAGGTGGAGGAATTGCTGTGGACAGTCCGCAGTGGAATTCTGCAGCAGCTGTTTTTTACATTTTTTTCTATACATTTTTAGGAAACTTAGTTCAGACGTTGCGGTAAATAACTGCGGAAATTAGGCTGCGGTGTAGAATTTTCCCTCCGCAGCATGCACTATCGGTTGCGGAGGAGCAGCGGAATTTCACTGCAGATTTCAGCCTTTGCAATGCAAATATTGAAATCTGTGGAAAGTCCACTGTCTTTTCTGCAACGTCTGAATTACCTGTCAAATATGCAAATGTAGGTGCAGATTCGTTGCGTAATTGCCCCGAATCTGCACCAACATTTGCAGTGCAAAAATTCTGCCATGTGTGAACGTGGCCTAACTGTACTGTAACAAACTGTGCACCTTTGTAATCATCACGGGAACAATGAAGGTTCCCATTCAATGACAACAAGTAGAGATTGTTAAAGGGTTAAACTTTATGCTTAACCCCTTAGTCCAAGCCAGTTTTCTTTTTTCATTTTAGTTTTACACTCCCCGCCTTCTATGAGCCATAACTTTTTTATTTTTTACGTCAATGGAGCGGTGTGAAGGCTTGTTTTTTTGCAGGAAGAGTTGTAGTTTCTGTTGGCTTCATTTAAAGTACCATATAATGTACTGTGAACTGAAAAAAAAAAATCTATGTGGGATGGAATTGGAAAAAACTGTGATTCCTCCATTTTCTTTTGGGTTTCCGTTTTACGACTTTCACCGTGCGGTAAAAACAACAACTTAACTTTATTCTGCTGGTCAATACTATTACGGCGATACCAAATTTATATAGTTTTTTTTATATTTTTCTCCTTTTACAAAGAAAAAACAATTTTATAGAAAAAAAAAATGGTGGTGTGGGAGCTAATTTTTGCGCCACGAGCTGTGGCTTTATTGGTACAATTTTTTGGTACATACGACTTTTCGATAATTTTTTATTCAATTTTTTTTCACCGCTAAGTTGACCAAAAAACAGCGATTCTGGCGCTTTATATTTTCTTCTTTTTAAGGCGTTCACCGTGCGTGATAAATTATGCTATATTGTAACAGTTTAGACTTTTACGGACGCAGCGATACCAATTTTGTATTTTTTTTCATTACTTCAGAGGAAATTTGGTAAAATACATCACCTCCCCGCACCCTGACGTGCACTTACAACATGGTGTGTGAAGGGGTTAAATTCCTAACATTTTCAAGATGTCTGTTTGCAGTCAGTGAATGAGAACATCCTAGTTTTGCTCTCAGCTGAGAAGTGAATACAATTATATCCAGTGTAGACAATGCTCTGTGAGCTAAACAGCATGGACTCCGGACTGAGAGATTTCATTGACTCAATAGAGCCAAAAACAGCCGTTAAAAACGCAGCAAAAACCGCAAGTTTCTTAAAAAAACGGTTGAAAATCAATGGCAGAACTTCTTTTTACGGGGCGTTTTTTTACACGTCGTTTTTTCAAACGGCCCCGTCGGAACGAAACCCTGCTTTTCCACTGAAATCAATGAGCAGATGTTTGGAGGCATTCAGTTTCCGTTTTTTCAGCCGTGATTTTGGGCGTTTACGGCCCAAAAAAAGGCTGAAAATAAGACGTGTGAACGTACCCTAAGACCCTATTCACATCGCGGTTTGGCCTTCTGTCAGATGTCAGGGGGACTCCCGACATATGGCTCAGGAGGAAGGCTGCAATGTCCAACTGTTTAGGGAAGCTGCTGATGCCATTGTCCGCATATATATATACACATGTTTGGATCTTCCCCAGGGCTGAAGTCCCTGGGCAGAGTGGCTATTCTGGAAGCAACATAACTATCCAGAGATGGACGGTTATGCAGCATCCCAGAAGATACCCTTCTGGTTCCCTGTTATTTGTATGTCATGCATTGTATGTGTTTTACATGTCTTTATTATTTTTCACACAGTGTGCTGTTCACCAGCTGAAGAGAAGGATGAAGGTATCAGTGGGGAGCCACTAGAGGGTGCATTGTACATCTAGCATTGTTTGAAAAGGGGGTGGAGCCTGGCTACAGCCCGAGAGCCTCACTCTGACGCTGTCTCACAGTCTACACGGAGGAGTCGGGTCGTGTCTGTGAGGAGACAGACATGTCTGCTAGCTGCTCTGACACAGCAGATTAATACAATCCTTTCAACTGGCAACAGGTCTCAACACCTGCAGCCCAATGCAAGAGGAGGAACAGTAAGGAGATTGTAACCAGCATATCATCTCTATCATCACCACAGCAAGTATTATTTAGCTGAAAAGCTGTCTGTCTGTTTCTGAGGAGAAGTCTATATAATATTGGGCCTCAGAACTCCTGCTGGCGCTGTTACCGGTTCTGCCGCACGCCACAATTAATATAAGAAGTGTCTATCAAGTCACTCAACTACAACCCTCATCACTGAGAAAAGTGAGTTCATTTATTACACACGCTGCTGGAAAAGTGAATGATTTCTAGATATAGCTGGACAATTGAAACCCTCATTGGTCACCCACTGGTCCCTTCTTCCCCTCAACTGTTGAAGTGGACAGAAGATAACGTGCCTCCATTTTGGAAGACACTATAAAGTTCTTCAGTAAACGTGAGTTATTCAAATCCCCTGTGTCGTCTGGTCCCTGCACTGCATAACATCAAGGGCACCCCACATACCACCTTGCCAGGCGCACACATACTACTACCACCATCACGGGAGTTGCTACGGGGGAAAAGACTATCACCACCATCATCCATAGTGCAGCCCCCCTGTCACTGTGCCAGCCCGAGAAGGAGCGAGGGAGGAGAGGTAGAGATTCCTACAGATACCTCAGGCCATACACCGTGCACTTCACTACTGCTCCCATCCTCCTGGGAAGCTCTTCCTCGTGGTTGCTGCATATGAACTTTGGCGTCACGAACAGGATACGTTTAAATCTCATGTGGGCCCCAAACCAGAGAGACTTTGTCCCAAAGCCCTGGTCCCCACCGTACAAAGCTGCAACCGCAGCTGCAAGAGACTATTTCAGCCCCAAAAGGGGTTAAAATCACTGTTTCCCGGCAGTTCCAGCCCAAAAGGGGTTAATCCGCCATTTTACCTCACAAACTGTTGCGTCACAGTTCAATTTACCCGCTCCAGACAGGTTAACCTGCGGTGCCAGTCTAGCGCCACCATCTGGATGATTATAGGAACTCACAATATCCAGCACAGGCAAGAGGGAACGGCCGAAAACTGCTAGGCACCGCCATCTTGGATGAGTGAAGCCTCTGCACGGCAGCTCCACCGCGGATCCCCTGCAACCAGCAACTCTCCCAAAAACATCACAGGAGAGCAACGGAACAGCCCGGTAACAAAGTACAGCCCAGAGGGAAGCAACAGCATACCATCGGTGAGTCCCGATTCAATTGGCCATCAAGTTAACCCCTGCTGTACCACCACCGGTGCCCAATAAAAAGCCCGGGAGCATCCTGGACATCACTCCGGACCCAATAAAAAGTCCGGGAGCACCTTTAACAAGACCCCCGACTCAGTTAAAAGTCCGGGAGCGCCAATAATAGACATTGGAAAAATTTAAAGGGACAGTAACAATGTCGGACTCAAGTGACACGGAAGAGCCCGGTCTCAGCACGGTCACTACACCGGCCATGACAGAAAGAACAACACCTGCTGCAGCACCCTGCATCATACAGCTGTCCATGCCCTACTATGCAGGGGCCCCATGGCTGCCCCACTACAAAGGTGAACCACACACCTTAAAAGACTTTAGAAAAAAGATGCTTGCCATGTTCCGCCTCTACCCCATTCCAGAAGAACAGAAGGTAGAGATTTTAATGGGACAACTACAAGATGTGGCCCTAAAAGAAGTGGAGTCCTGGCCACGTATCCAAAAGAAGGCTGTGGATCAGATCCTGGTCCAGCTACGTACCACCTTTGAGCCCAAATCCATCTCTGAGCTCAGGATGAGGTTCATGGACAGAGTTCAGCAACCAGGTGAGACACTCCGAAATTTTGCTCTTTCCTTACAGGAGACCATGAGGGCCATGATACAAGCCGACCCCCATGAGGCTGAAAAAGCAGACAGAATCCTGAGGGAGCAGTTCATTGAAGGAGTCGCCTCAGATTCCATGAGTCATCAACTACAAATGATGTCCGTCCAGAACCCTGACAGCACCTTCCATGAGTTTAAAGAACTGGCCATAGAGGTACTAGAAAGAAGGCCCAGAAGAAGAACAGTCAGGGCTACCACCCCTCTTAAAGAGGCAGAAGAGGAACCTGCCCCAGTAGCACCACATCCAACACCTTGCAAGCCCATCACCTACCAGGCTACACAGGCTCAAATCACAGCTGGAGGAGATCAGTACCAAGATCAACTGAAACTCATTGCCAAAAGCCTGGAGCAAGTCTGCCAACGACTGGAGAATCTAGAAGCCAGCTCTCCAGTAAAATGTGAGCTGCCAACATCTAGAGACAGTTATCCAAATAGTCCTAGCAAGGGCTACCGCAATAGTCCCAACAAAACGTCGACAGATCGCTTTGATGAACATGGGAGACCTGCCTGCAGACACTGCCATAAGATAGGTCACCAAGAACGTCAATGCTGGACGTTAAACGGACGTCTCCCGAGGCAGAGGACCATTCCTCGGGAGGAGAAATAATAGGTCCCAAAGATCCAAAATGGCTGCCACGGTTTGTCGGACCTCGTCCAGAAGTTACCATCCGCATCAATGGAGTACCATTTGCTGCCCTCCTGGATACGGGATCCCAAGTGACAACCATCCAGCAGGCCGCCTTTGAACAACACTGGAGTAGCGAGATCCTGATGCAACCTCCAGAAGCCTGGTTAGACGTCATCGCTACCAACGGCCAGTCCCTACCTCTGCACGGGTACTGGGAGCCTACTGTCCAAGTGGGAGGAGTGCACTTACCTCAGCAAGGAGTCCTCGTGATCAAAGTTAAAGATCAAGGACAACCCACAGTAATTCTGGGAATGAACATCCTAAAGCACTGCTATGGAGAAATGCTAGAGGCCCTACGACAATCCGTCCCCAAGGCTTCCCAGGCTGCCCAGAAGGTAATACACAAGACCATCCGTGTACTGGCTGCCCAACAGCGATTCACCAACGCCAGAGGAGAGATCTGCAGAGCTCGCATCAAGGACCACCATCCAGTAACCCTAAAACCTGGCACAGAAACACTGCTATGGTGTCGGGCCCGTTCAGGCCTACAAGGACTTGACTACCAAGCCCTAGTGGAACCAATACCACTAGATGAACATCCAATGGTTATGGCTGCCCGAAGTTTAGTGACTGTGGTCGAAGGGAAAGTACCCATCCGTCTTCTCAACTTAGGAGACCATTCAGTAACCCTGAGGAAGTACTACCCTGTAGCACAGCTGTCCCAACTCAGTGTGCAAGACCTGGTGGACATTCCAACTGTCACTGCTAAACAGGCTGCACAGCAACTAAAGACGTCAGAAGAAGCACCAGTAACACCCTGGTGGGGAGAAATCCATGTGGGAACTGCAACAATACCTGCCTACCAGATCCAAGGAGTACTTGAAGTGGCTCAGGATAACCATGAAGCCTTCAGTAAGCATCCTCTGGACCATGGGAGAGCAAAAGACATTGAGCACACTATTCCCACTGGTACTCATCCTCCCATTAAGGAAAGACACAGGCCTATACCACCTGCCCTATACCAAGACGTGAAACAAATGATCCACGACATGAAAGAGGCCAAAGTCATCCAAGAAAGTCACAGCCCCTGGGCTGCACCACTAGTTCTTGTCAGGAAGAAAGATGGCAACCTTCGCTTCTGTGTGGATTACAGAAAAATTAATAACATTACCCACAAGGATGCCTATCCTCTTCCAAGGATTGAAGAATCTCTGACAGCCCTGGGATCAGCTGCCTACTTCTCTACACTGGATCTCACAAGTGGTTACTGGCAAGTACCAATGTCTCCAGCTGATAGGGAGAAGACAGCCTTCACCACCCCAATGGGCTTATTCGAGTTCAATTGCATGCCCTTCGGACTGTGCAATGCTCCTGGAACATTCCAAAGGCTGATGGAAAGATGCCTAGGTCACAGGAACTTTGAGACTGTGCTCCTATACCTGGATGACGTCATAGTCTACTCCAAGTCCTATGAAGATCATCTCAAGCATCTAGCTGAAGTGTTCCAGGTCCTAACCAAAAATGGCTTAAAAATCAAACCCTCCAAGTGTCACCTCCTCCAACCTCAAGTCCAGTACTTGGGACATATAGTGAGCGCAGAAGGCATAAAGCCAGATCCTGAGAAGATAGCTGCTGTCCACAGTTGGCCTACACCTACCACTGTGAAGGAAGTAAGAAGCTTTCTCGGATTTGCCGGGTACTACCGGAGATTCATTCCTCATTTTGCCCGCATCGCTGAACCGCTACAAGAACTCTTGAGGGGGCACCCTAAAGAACACTTGAAGAGGAGAATTCCCATTAACTGGAAAGAAGAACAAGAAATTGCCTTCCAGTTACTGAAAAGATTATTGACTGAACCACCCATTCTGGGCTACCCAGATTACAGCCTGCCCTTCCATCTTTACACAGATGCAAGCAACCAAGGACTTGGTGCAGTGCTGGCCCAACAACAAGGAGACAAAGAAAGAGTGATCGCCTATGCAAGTAGAGCACTCAAAGGAGCTGAAAGAAACGATCAGAACTATAGTTCCTTCAAGCTGGAGTTCCTTGCATTGGTCTGGGCCGTCACAGAGAAGTTTAAGGACTACCTTGCCGCTTCTTCCTTCACTGTCTTCACAGATAACAACCCGCTAGCACACCTGAACACCGCAAGGCTGGGAGCCTTAGAACAGAGATGGGCTTCACGATTAGCAAATTACAACTTCGTGGTCAAATACAGAACAGGCAAGTCCAACATCAATGCGGATGCCTTGTCCCGCCTGCCTACAGGAGAAGACCCGGAGAATCCTGATGATGACAACCACAAAGAGGAAGTAGAGATGCCTGCATTCTATAACCGCTTTGCAGATCCTGATGCTATCAACAACAAAACCCAGGTACATTGTTCTTCCCAACAGGCCAAGAAGCAGTCACCAGAACAAGAACAATGGGCCCTGTTGCAAGCTGAGAGCAGAGTGATTGGAGATATCCTAGACTACCTGGATACCAAAAAAATACCCATTAGAATCCGCCGAGGCAACACAGACCCAGAACTACTTCGCCTTTGGAGACAAAGGAAACGTCTCTTTGAAGAGAATGGTCTGCTGCTGAGGAGAGTGCTGGATCCCATCACCAGTAATCGGCTGCACCAAATTGTCATCCCAAGGAGAGATGCCAAAGTTGTCCTTGAGGCATACCACAACAAGTCTGGACACTTTGGAGTTCAAAAGACAGAAGCTACAATTCGCAGAAGATTCTATTGGATCGGAATTAGAGGTGATGTCGAGAAATGGTGTCAAGAATGTACTGCTTGTGCCTTAGCAAGAGGAGAGAAGCCAAACCAAAAGGCCCCTCTGCATCCTATCGTGAGTCATCGACCGCTGGAGATCGTGGCCATCGACCATGTGAAAATGGAGCCAAGTAGAACAGGATACACCTATGCCATGACCATCATCGACCATTACACCAAATTCACAGTCGCAGTACCAGTAAAGGACTTGACAGCAAAGACCACCGCTGCAGTCTTCCTAAAAACTTTCCTTCTACCCTATGGCTGTCCTGAGAAGATCTTGACAGATAGAGGTTCTGCATTTGAATCCCAACTATTTCAGGAACTTTGTCAGCTGTACAACTGTAAGAAACTAAGAACAACCGCTTACCATCCCCAAGGAAATGGGTTGTGTGAGAAGATGAACCAGATTCTGATTGAGATGCTCAGAACTTTACCGCCTCATCAGAGAGCTGTCTGGCCAAATTATTTGCCTGAGTTGGTGTACATCTATAACAACACTATGCAAGCCTCCACAGGTTACACCCCATACTTCCTATTGTTCGGAAGACAAGGAAAGCTGCCTTCAGACATTTCATTGAATGTGTCCGTTCCAGATGACTTGAACCCTCTACCAACCACAGAGTGGGTGAGTGAACACCAAAGACGCATGGCTGATGCAAATGAAATTGTTGAAGCTAGGATGGAAGAAGCGAGAAAGAAGCAACAACATGATTATGACCAACATGCTAATGCTAAACCCTTTCAAGTTGGAGACCTTGTCTGGTTGAAAAACTTTCAAAGAACCAGCAAATTGGACACTAAGTGGGAAAGAATCCCTTATACCATCAAGGCTGTCCCATACCAAGGAACAGATATCTATGAGATCCAAAGAGATGGTAAACAACCGCAAATTGTCCACCGTAACAGGCTTAAACTGTGCCTACAAGATCAACAGTTGCCTACCATTGAACAGGAAATATCAATTGAAGAACCAGTTGCAATTGATCTACCAGAAGTAACTGAAGCTATTGAAGCAACAACTACTGAGTCCTCAACTCAAGAGCAACACTTGGACATAAAGAACCCACTGAGTTGGTGGTTTACCCCAATTTTGTCATTCCTTGCACCTGATCCTACACCTACAGTGTCTACAACTCACACAGAGGACAGATCACATCATGTACCTGCTGTTGTTGTACCTGAACCTGTCAGGAGATCAGAGAGAACCACTAAAGGAGTGAAACCAGTTCGCTTTAGGGATTGAATATAATTGCAAGTAGGGAACAAGAAAGACTCTTATGTTCTAGAGCCCCTTCTTCATTTATTCCTATCCAAGTTAGGCCGAAGCCTACCAACCCTTGTTACGTTCAAGAGGGAATATCCCCATAGACTCTGACGTACCAGAGCCCCTCATATCCTAAGTGCCATAAACTGTTGGACACTGCCGCTCATCTTGACTTGAGACTTCTGCCCCTCATCTTCCAACTGTTACAGAAGAAATCTTCGCCCCTATTCCCCCTTCGAGAGTCAAGAATACAGGAATACAATGTTATTAAGATGTTTGCATTTCATGTTAACCCTTTTTACATCTTTTAGGCTGTTCATATCCAAGAAAACGACGAGGACGTCTTGTCTTAAGTCCGGGAGTATGCAGCATCCCAGAAGATACCCTTCTGGTTCCCTGTTATTTGTATGTCATGCATTGTATGTGTTTTACATGTCTTTATTATTTTTCACACAGTGTGCTGTTCACCAGCTGAAGAGAAGGATGAAGGTATCAGTGGGGAGCCACTAGAGGGTGCATTGTACATCTAGCATTGTTTGAAAAGGGGGTGGAGCCTGGCTACAGCCCGAGAGCCTCACTCTGACGCTGTCTCACAGTCTACACGGAGGAGTCGGGTCGTGTCTGTGAGGAGACAGACATGTCTGCTAGCTGCTCTGACACAGCAGATTAATACAATCCTTTCAACTGGCAACAGGTCTCAACACCTGCAGCCCAATGCAAGAGGAGGAACAGTAAGGAGATTGTAACCAGCATATCATCTCTATCATCACCACAGCAAGTATTATTTAGCTGAAAAGCTGTCTGTCTGTTTCTGAGGAGAAGTCTATATAATATTGGGCCTCAGAACTCCTGCTGGCGCTGTTACCGGTTCTGCCGCACGCCACAATTAATATAAGAAGTGTCTATCAAGTCACTCAACTACAACCCTCATCACTGAGAAAAGTGAGTTCATTTATTACACACGCTGCTGGAAAAGTGAATGATTTCTAGATATAGCTGGACAATTGAAACCCTCATTGGTCACCCACTGGTCCCTTCTTCCCCTCAACTGTTGAAGTGGACAGAAGATAACGTGCCTCCATTTTGGAAGACACTATAAAGTTCTTCAGTAAACGTGAGTTATTCAAATCCCCTGTGTCGTCTGGTCCCTGCACTGCATAACATCAAGGGCACCCCACATACCACCTTGCCAGGCGCACACATACTACTACCACCATCACGGGAGTTGCTACGGGGGAAAAGACTATCACCACCATCATCCATAGTGCAGCCCCCCTGTCACTGTGCCAGCCCGAGAAGGAGCGAGGGAGGAGAGGTAGAGATTCCTACAGATACCTCAGGCCATACACCGTGCACTTCACTACTGCTCCCATCCTCCTGGGAAGCTCTTCCTCGTGGTTGCTGCAGTTATGTCACTGGAGCTTACATTCGTACACATTTAACTATAGCTGTGACGGATGCCTAACAATGGCATCTGTCACCCATAGGATTCCCTGTTCAAAAAACATATGCCACCCTGCATACGTTTTTTCGCGGGATTCCTCATTGTGGAATAGTGTAGTCTACTACGCTATTCAATCAATAAAAAAAAAATATAACGACCTACAAGTCCGGTGGGGGACACTCTCTTTTGGCCTCCGTCTGGCTAATAGGGCCCTATAGACACGTTTATGCAGTACATCCGTAGATTCCCGACATACACGATAAATGTAAGACACAAATGAGATATGAAGAGGGCCTAAGTATCAGGGTTGATCAAATCTGTGGCACTCTGCAGGTTGTCTGGGTGCTGTAGGTAGGGATCCCACCCCGTAGATACTTGCAATGAAAAACTCAAGCACTCCTTCTGTTGAAATCTGCAAAATAGGTTTATTTTAAATAAGGCAATATAAGAGAAAAGGTGTAATGTTTCGGCCACAATCCGGCCTTTATCAAACTCTGCAAACAAAACGCAGAAATAGTATACATATTAGTAACAGAGTGTATATATGCAATAAGTATGTACAGAAAAAGAGAAAAGAAAAAGTCTAGAAAGATCTAGTCATATCTAGGATTTAAAGAACATTGTATATAATGACTTATATAGCCTGGGGGGGGGGGGGCAGTATGAGAGAGTTGGCTACAATCGTCGAACATTTAAGTGAAGTCACCAAAGAATAGTACAATTGCTCATACAGCGAAATAATAACACAGATACAAGAAATATTGCATGTCTTGAGGTACTGGGTCCCTCTTCTCAAGCTGGGGGTACATCTCTGGTATGTAAGTTAAGAAAACCTTGTAATACAGATGCAATACAGTCAGACACAGTTTGGCAATGCAAAGCATAATCTACATGACAAACTAAAAATCACAGAGTAGCAAAAGGTAAGTGAAAAATAGGACCTATGTAAAAACACTATCAATAGTTACCTACTATTGGAACCTCATGTGTACTCACCTATTTCCGCTGGTCAATAGAAAAAAACCTTATAGGAAATGACGCTGTGAAGATGGGTAGCTTGTACCATGGGTAAACGTGTGGGAGCGTGGTGAACTTGTAGGAGGGATCCCCACTGTCGGTAACACAATTCACGAGACACACTTCTTGGTACGACTCCTTTACTGTTATAAACACGTACAAAGATTTCTCTCTTCTCTCCAACTCGAACTTCTCTGCAGCAATAACACGTACAGACACTTTCCTTTATTAGAGCAGACAGGAACCCTGAGGTTGGGGACTTCGATCCCGCTGGAAGTCCCCCGGAGAGAGGTTGTGCCTGACCCCACGTTGCCAGGCTTGGCTACGGACACGCCGCTGTCAGTCACGGCGGGAGCTACCCGCTACCGACAGCCTACCCTAGGGTAAGAGTCACACTCTCGGCCCACGGGTCGCGTCGTGGGAATCAGCGATCTACCGTACCTACTAGCACCGTCACGGGTCCTGGCGGAGCTATCCGCTACCTTTCATGACAAACCCTCTCTCTCCTCAGTCGGTGGTCCCAACGGTGGACCCCCTTGGATGCAACTGAACTGGCGGGCTGACGCTACGAGGTACACGGCGTACGGCTAATAGTCCAACAAAGTCCCATCAACCCGACCGTTCCTTCTGTCTGCTCCTGCCCCAACAAGCTTCATATATAACAGTTCTATGTAAGGTTACATGCGGTGCTTCATCAATAACAGTTCCATGCAGGGTTACATGCGGTGTTTTAGCAATAACAGTTCCATGCAGGGTTACATGCGGTGTTTTAGCAATAACAGTTCCATGCAGGGTTACATGCGGTGTTTTAGCAATAACAGTTCCATGCAGGGTTACATGCGGTGTTTTAGCAATAACAGTTCCATGCAGGGTTACATGCGGTGTTTTAGCAATAACAGTTCCATGCAGGGTTACATGCGGTGTTTTAGCAATAACAGTTCCATGCAGGGTTACATGCAGTGTTTTAGCAATAACAGTTCCATGCAGGGACCCTGGCGCGATTACGGAGGTTGCGAGCAGGGTACTAGGCCTGATTCAGGCTACAACAGCCGTGTACTTGGTAACCAGGGTAGGCGCGGACCGTACTACGCTTGGAGGGCCAGGTAGTACTGCGGTTAATGGTACTTTGCCTGGGGAGGCCTGAGGGTCCTAGTTAGGCTACGTGTGTGTGTGTGGCTGATACCTGTAGTGGATGCTGATGCCCCACTCTTCTCTTGCTCAGGCAGTCCTCCGGTTGGTGCACTCCTGTCGTTCGGTCCAACTGCAGGGAGGCACGTTCCTCCTCTCAATCTCCTCCTGCTGCCACACTGTCAACCCTCTTGTCTTCAGCTGCGAATCCAGCAGCCTCTACCGCCTCTCCTCTTTATCTCTAACACTCGGCTCCTCTCTGCTCCTTTCTCCTGTTTCCTTCCCGTCCTGCTCCTTCTTCACCCACACCGCTCTGCTCCTCCCTCCTCCTCTTTCGCGCCACTCTCCGCTCCTCCTCTCTTGTTTGCCGCGCTTCCCCTGCTCCTTCCAGTCTCACCGCGCGAGAGTTCGGCCCAGGCGTCATGGCTGTTTGCAGTGCGGCCGTTGCCATGACGCCCAAGACGCCCCTTCTTCCGGAGCTGCAGCCACTTCAGCCGCCCGACAGCCCGTGTCCCTGCACTGTCCTCCGGAGAGAGGTAAGTAGGGACGCACCCTTACAAACTGTCTCCTTAAATGTGGTCTGAGGAAATTACGTGGGAGGGGAAATGTCGGGTGTCCAGAGTGTTTAAACTTTATGGTTGAAAACTCTATGGTGAGTAGGAGGTGACAGCAACTCTATGGTATGACTCTATGGTGTGTCGGAGGTTGGCGCATGCGCATATCGGAAAAATGCGATGCCATCGGGATACTGACAATGTCTAGCTGTAACAGGAGTCTAGTGGCGCATGCGTAATGTACAGAACCCACATCGGCTGACAGGTGAGAAGAGAGCGATATATGGGCTATAGTAAGAGGATGTCTATGTACAGTGAAGGAAATAAGTATTTGATCCCTTGCTGATTTTGTAAATTTGCCCACTGTCAAAGACATGAAAAGTCTAGAATTTTTAGGCTAGTTTAATTTTACCAGTAAGAGATAGATTATATAAAAAAAAAAAGGAAAATCACATTGTCAAAATTATATATATTTATTTGCATTGTGCACAGAGTATTTGATCCCTTTGGCAAACAAGACTTAATACTTGGTGGCAAAACCCTTGTTGGCAAGCACAGCAGTCAGACGTTTTTTGTAGTTGATGATGAGGTTTGCCCACTCCTCTTTGCAGATCATCTGTAAATCATTAAGATTTCGAGGCTGTCGCTTGGCAACTCGGATCGTCAGCTCCCTCCATAAGTTTTCGGTGGGATTAAGGTCTGGAGACTGGCTAGGCCACTCCATGACCTTAATGTGCTTCTTTTTGAGCCACTTCTTTTTTGCCTTGGCTGTATGTTTCGGGTCATTGTCGTGCTGGAAGACCCAGCCACGAGCCATTTTTAATGTCCTGGTGGAGGGAAGGAGGTTGCCACTCAGGATTTGACGGTACATGGCTCCATCCATTCTCCCATTGATGCGGTGAAGTAGTCCTGTGCCCTTAGCAGAGAAACACCCCCAAAACATAATGTTTCCACCTCCATGCTTGACAGTGGGGACGGTGATCTTTGGGTCATAGGCAGCATTTCTCTTCCTCCAAACACGGCGAGTTGAGTTAATGCCAAAGAGCTCAATTTTACTCTCATCTGACCACAGCACCTTATCCCAATCACTCTCAGAATCATCCAGATGTTCATTTGCAAACTTCAGACGGGCCTGTACATGTGCCTTCTTGAGCAGGGGGACCATGCGGGCACTGCATGATTTTAATCCATTACGGCGTAATGTGTTACCAATGGTTTTCTTGGTGACTGTGGTCCCAGCTGCCTTGAGATCATTGACAAGTTCCCCCCGTGTAGTTTTCAGCTGAGCTCTCACCTTCCTCAGGATCAAGGATACCCCACGAGATGAGATTTTGCATGGAGCCCCAGATCGATGTCGATTGACAGTCATTTTGTATGTCTTCCATTTTCTTACTATTGCACCAACAGTTGTCTCCTTCTCACCCAGCGTCTTACTTATGGTTTTGTAGCCCATTCCAGCCTTGTGTAGGTCTATGATCTTGTCCCTGACATCCTTAGAAAACTCTTTGGTCTTGCCCATGTTGTAGAGGTTAGAGTCAGACTGATTAATTGAGTCTGTGGACAGGAGTCTTTTATACAGGTGACCATTTAAGAAAGCTGTCTTTAATGCAGGCACCAAGTTGATTTGGAGCGTGTAACTGGTCTGGAGGAGGCTGAACTCTTAATGGTTGGTAGGGGATCAAATACTTATTTCTCTGTGCACAATGCAAATAAATATATATAATTTTGACTATGTAATTTTCTGTATTTTTTTTAATATAATCTATCTCGCTCTGGTAAAATTAACGTAGTATAAAAATTCTAGACAGCTCATGTCTTTGACAGTGGGCAAACTTACAAAATCAGCAAGGGATCAAATACTTATTTCCTTCACTGTATGTATGATGTCCTATTAGTGTAATGGAGAGGGGAGGGGCGAAGTTGAGTATAATAGTGGTGTTTTAAATTTTCGTGGTGTTGTGTATCCCCCACCTGTATAATGGTAAATTCACTTCTCCGTAGTATTAGAATAAAGAAAGAATAGATCCGGAGTACTAAAATATAACTTTTACTGATATAAATAAAAATACGTGAACAAACATGTAAAAAACATGAGGATCCTATCTGCCAATACTGCATACAGATACTTGGTTATTTTCCATCATTTCGGAATATCATCAGAAATTCTGTTGACAGCAATGAATCAGTCCGCCTTTATAAGGTTTCCTAATTTGCGTAGTGCTTAATCTTTGGGTCACATGTGGAGGAAACGCAAAGAACAATAGGGCAGTTGCCCTCCTACCCCGTATTTTTCGGTTAGTATTCCTCCACGCCAATGTGTCCAGCAAATGTATTGTGTCCTCTCCTGGATGGTAGAAAACGACAGGTAGTTCTCCCAACGCGTTTCCTGCTGACCAGGCAATTCCTCAGGGGAGATAGGTCGATAAAGCAGTGGTGTCCAAAATCAGGGCTTGCTGCTTGAAGTATAGCTGTCAATTCTTATGGAGAGGAGTGCTCAATAATTCAGAGCGTGTTGGATCAGAGAAGCAGTTATTTTCAATTTGCTGCTCAGCTGTCATTTCTTGCAAGAGGGAATGCTCGACGATTGGAGCAAGTTTGCAGTGGCAAAAGGAATCCTTAAGTTAGAACAATCTTGCAGTGGCAAGGAATGTATCCTTCCTGGTGGGAGGTAAACAAAGAACACCTGTCCCTGGCCTGTGCCTAATTTCTGATAATATTCCGAAATGATGAAAAATAACCAAGTATCTGTATGCAGTATTGGCAGATAGGATCCTCATGTTTTTTACATGTTTGTTCACGTATTTTTATTTATATCAGTAAAATGTATATTTTAGTACTCCGGATCTACTCTTGAATAGTGGTGTGAGCAGATTAAATAAATAAATAAATAAAAAACAAAAAAACTAAATTAAAAAAACGGAAATGATATGAAAAAGAATGTCCACTGCATATATAATGACGCCAGTCAGGTTTATAAAGGAAAAAGGAAACAAAGTAGGATATGTAAGGTACGCAGGATGGGAATTTCCCTGCCATTTCCTCTGATAGTCTGAGTTAGAATGTCATCTACAATTCTTTTAACTCTCTCAAATTGAGAACGAGGTAATGACCTCTTGGTGGCTAGGGGATGGCAGCTGCTGTAGTGCAGTAAGCTATTACGATCAGTCTCTTTTCGGAATAGATCTGTATACAAGGTGCCATCAGGTGACTTATGGACAGTAGTGTCTAGAAAGTGGATGTACCGTGGATCCTGATGGAGTGTAAACTGAAGTTCAAGATAAATGGAGTTCAGATACGTATGGGAGATGTTGAGGGAGTCCAATGTGCCACCCCATATGCAGAATACATCATCAATATATCTTTTCCAGACAATGGAATTGTTGGCAAAGAGAGTATGTGTGTATACATATGTTTCCTCAAAGTCTGCCATAAAGCAATTTCCATAAAGGGGGGGGGGGCCTACATTGGACCCCATCGCAGTACCTTATTTCTGAAGATAGTAATAATCATCATGAAACATGAATAAGTTGGATGTCAAGACGAGATTAAGTAATTCTATGTAAAATTCAATTAGATCTGGGGCAGTTTGTGTGGTTGTGAGTAGTTTCTCTACTGCCAGGATGCCTTTCTCCTGTTTAATGGAAGTGTATAGGCTTGTGACGTCCCAGAAACACAAGATAAATTGACATGCTTCAGATTTTAAAATTAATTTATGTGCAGCGAAACTCCACAAAATATAGAAGAGATTAGTTGAAATCTTATTCACTCTGTCGGTGCCTTATTACGCTGTGGATTTGTCACAGGAAAATCCACGCAGAAAATCCGCACATAACATGCATCTTGTGCATATGGTCAAAGGACGCTGCAACGTTTTTTTTTTTTCTTCTCCACATTTGGAAAGCCATAACTTTTTTATTTTTCCGTCGGCGTAGCCATATAAGAGTTTATTTGTTGTTGGATGAGTTGTGTGTTTTATTAGCACCTTCATGGGGTACATATTCTGTATATACTGAACAACTTTTAGACTTTTTTTGTCAGGGTGATGGGAAAAAAACGGCAATTTTGTCATTGTTTTTGGTTTTTTCTTTCATGTGTAGTATAAATGACATGTTAACTTAGCTCTACAGATTGTTACAGTTATGGAGATAACAAATTTATATTTTTTTTTATGTTTTGCAAATTTTTTGTGTAGCCACATTCTGAGAGCCATAACTTTTTTTTTTAACTGTTGATGGCACTGTATGAGGTATTATATTTTTCAGGACAAGTTGTAGTTTCTATTGGTCCCATTTTGGGGAACATATGACCCTTTGATTATTTTTTATTGCTTTTTTGAAAGGCAAAAAAGTTTTTGGCGGCGTTCAGAGCATTTTATTTCTATAGTACGGTTGTAGAGATACCAATTATGTGTAGTTTTACATACTTTTTTTATGTTTCCCCATTATAAAACATTTTGTAAGAAAAAAAAGAGTTTATTTTCTTTCTTGTGATTGTTTTAATTTTTCTCTAAACTTTATTGAACTTTTTTTACTTTGTTTTTAATCCCTCTATATGGCTCCTGATTGCTTCTATAATAGATTGCATTACTTCTGTATTGTAATGTATTATGCCTGTCTGAAATAAAGGACATTGAAGCATGAACTGTAATAGTCACATGTCTTCTATCAATCTCCATTACTTGGTTATCACTTCTTATTCTGTGTGTATGGCCTGTGCTCTTGTGCTTCACTGCAGAATATGTAAGCACTTAATAAGTTAAAGATAATGCAACATAGATACAGATGTAGCAGAGCCGAATTTCTTATTTAACTGTTTTTTTACAGACTCCACAATAAGTAAAAACAATGCAGTGGTTGTACCTCCAATCCTATTTCAAAACGGACATTCGGATATTAGAAATGAGTTGTGCAGAATTCAAAACTTGTCTCTGCTACAGCTCTATTATTTTATAGATGAATAACTGCATTACACACAGGGACTTTGGTGTATTAGGACTTGCAGACACCTTAAGCCCTAATTTACCTCTTAGAAGCCTAAATGTGATCTGTATGCTACATAGACAGGCCCTGACCTTCATAGGCAATTTTTTTTTTTTTAACAGATATGGTATGGTGATGTATTCTTCCATAATCACGTAGAACATGGAGCTACATTGCATGTTTAAAAGTAGTTAATGGAGACTACTACATCTGCTGCTGTATGAACTACGATATAATCAGACCCAACCCCTGGGGGACCATGCTCTCTACCCCATAAGGCAAACCCTTAGGCATTGGCCTCTTGTGTCTAATTGAAAATTCAGCCATCTATAAGTGACAACTGAGAGGCGCCAAAATCTGTATCAGATCAAGTATTAGTGAGCTAGGCCTTGTAGTTAACCCCTGCCCGTCCTAAGGTATAACAGAAAGTCGCAGTGAGGGGGTAGTTCCCGTGAACCGCCATACTATTACAATGTAGTGATGGCGCGGACACATGTACAGTCAACACCCAGCTCTAATGTCTGGGATAGGAGTTAACTCTGATCCGGGCCGTTTAACCCATAAGACGATACTGTCAATAGAAACCGTGGTACCTAAGTGGTTTTACAGATAGAGGGGGCTCCAACTGTAAACCCATTAAGAGCCCCACGATATGATCCTGGGGAGCTGATAGATTTTCATGGCACCTGTAGGTTCTAACACTGGCCCCCAGGTCTACCATGTACGAGAGTCTACTGCAAGGCTGCTACATTAGGGACAAAACCATGTGTTGTCTGGACCCCAAACATATCTGTATTAGCAAATACTTGTATTCCCCATGAAAAAAACATTCTGGAGCATCTCTTCTTGGAACTGTGCATTGTGTCGTTCCTCTGTTATCCCTCCTGGCAATGTCATCGACAATGGAGATGATAACATCCAATTGTTAGTTCATACATTTCCAGGAGGAATAAGAGAGGAACGACACAATGCAGAATTTTAAGATCCTCCAGAATTAAATTTTATAAGTAATAAAAGTATTTACTAAAACAGGCATGTCAAGAGAGCTGACCGGCCAAGAGTGAGCACAGCTCTCTCTTTCCTCACTATAAGCTTATGTAAACCAACTCATAAACCACCGTTAAATCAGACAAAGCTGGTCTTTTTCATAATTTTTTTTTTCTTTTCTTTTAGGCTTTTCAAACAATTCCTCAAATAAAATATTTGCAAAGTTTTATACATTATACAATTCTTACCACACTCAGCAGCAGCGATAAGGTTAAATTACGGCCGACTTCCACAGCTGTGGACCAGTCACGTGCTCAGGATGCCAGAAGGTTCTCTTTAATTTGCCTCGTAAATTTTTCTTGGGGAAGTGAGATGTCGTTAATGGTGAAGAGAAGTGTCTTAATGACTCGCCGACATTTACTTACAATTAAATTATCATTTGCCTGTAATTTGTATTTATCACAAATGGAAGAAGAATAGATAGTGATAAATTAAACTAATAGGGCAATGAGAGGAAGAAAGATAAAATGGGAAAATGATGACGTTGAAAGACATGAGGATGAAATAGAGTTGTTTGCGTAACCAAATTTAATTAAAAAAATACAAAATAATTACAATTTCTATCGGGGAAAAACTGGATTTTTCAGATAAATTTCCTATGGTATCAAATTGGGCTTGAATGCTTTGGAGGTCAACAACCAAAGCAAAACAAAAAAGTCTAAAAAAAATAAAAAACTAGACACAGTCTCCAACCTTTTACTAACATTTTTGTAAATAAACAATCATCTACAACCACTCCCATAGGACTGGCACATCACAACCAATCAGATATTGCAAGTTTCCTTGAGAGTATAATAAGACATTTGTTTTAGATTATTGAATGGCAAATCTCACAGCTTTTGGGAATGAGAAAGAGGGACAGGTATGTGTGGCACAATGTGTACAACAAAGCAGGTATTAGCCACAGTGCCTCCATAAAGGTGCTAGACATGGTGTCTTTATAATGGAGATAGCGAGAATACCCCAATAACAGAGAGTGCCCCAATAACAGCCAAAAATAAAATATCTAATCTATCTATCTATCTATCTATCTATCTATCTATCTATCTATCTATCTATCTATCTATCTATCTATCTATCTATCTATCTATCTATCTATCTATCTATCTATCTATCTATCTATCTATCTATCTATCTAATCTATCTATCTATCTATCTCAGAGGTGGACACAGACTGCAGAGGGCCCCTGTGCAAAGAATGTGCTTTGGCCCCCCCATAACCAAACCATGCCCGGGCACATATAAAACTATACAAATCTATATTGCACATTTTATTACTAGTTTAAAACACAGGTAACAAACATAAAATAATGAATATAATTTGACTGAATAATACCACCAAACCATAACTACATAGTGACTGAATAATACACTCATACAGTTACTAAATAATACCTCCACACCATAACCACATAGTGACTGAATAATACCCCCATACTGTTACTGAATCATACTGCCACTCCATAACCACATAGTGACTGAATAATACCCCCATACTGTTACTGAATAATACCACCACACCATAACCACATAGTGACTGAATAATATCACCATACTGTTACTGAATAATACAGCCACACAATAACCACAAAGTGACTGAATAATACTACAATACTGTTACTGAATAATACCCCCACACCATAACCTAATAGTGACTGAATAGTACCCCCATACTGATACTGAATAATACCCCATACTGTTACTGAATAATACCACCACACCATAACCACATAGTGGCTGAATAATACTCCCATAATGATACTGAATAATACCACCATACTGTTACTGAACAATACTGCCACACCATAACCACATGGTAACTGAATAATACCCCCATACTGTTACTGAATAATACCGCCACTCCATAACCACATAGTGACTGAATAATACCCCCATACTGTTACTGAATAATACCACCACATCATAACCACATAGGGACTGAATAATACCCCTGTACTGTTACTGAATAATACCTCCACACCATAACCACATAGTGAAGGAATAATACCACCATACTGTTACTGAATAATACCGCCACACCATAAGCACATAGCTACTGAATAATACCACCATACTGTTACTGAATAATACCACCACACCATAACCACATAGTGACTGAATAATACCCCCATACTGTTACTGAATAATACCACCACACCATAACCACATAGTGACTGAATAACACCCCCATACTGTTACTGAATAATACCACCACTCCATAACCACATAGTGACTGAATAGTACCCCCATACTGATAATGAATAATACCCCATACTGTTACTGAATAATACCGAAACACCATAACCACATAGTGGCTGAATAATACTCCCATAATGATACTGAATAATACCACCATACTCTTACTGAACAATACCGCCACACCCTAACCACATGGTAACTGAATAATACCCCCATACTGTTACTGAATAATACCGCCACTCCATAACCACATAGTGACTGAATAATACCCCCATACTGTTACTGAATAATACCTCCACACCATAACCACATAGTGATTGAATAATACCACCATACTGTTACTGAATAATACCGCCACACCATAAGCACACAGCTACTGAATAATACCACCATACTGTTACTGAATAATACCACCACACCATAACCACAGAGTGACTGAATAAAACCCTGCAATGTTACTGAATAAAACCACCACACCATAACCACAGTGACTGAATAATACCCCCATACCGTTACTGAATAATACTGCCATACCGTAACCACATAGTGACTGGATAATACCCCATACTGTTACAGAATAATACCACCACACCATAACCACATGGCGACTGAATAATACCCCCATACTGTTACTGAAAAATACCGCTACACCATAACCACAGTGACTGAATAATACCCCCATACTGTTACTGAATAATACCTCCACACCATAACCACATAGTGACTGAATAATACCCCCATACTGTTACTGAATAATATCACCACACCATAACCACATAGTGACTGACTAATACCCCCATACTGTTACTGAATAATACCACCACACCATAACCACATAGTGACTGAATAATACCCCCATACTGTTACTGAATAATACCGCCACACCATAACCACACCGTGACTGAATAATACCCCCATACTGTTACTGAATAATACCAGCACATCATAAACACATAGTGACTAATACCCCCATACTGTTACTAAAAAATACCGCCACACCATAACCACATGGTGACTGAATAATACACTCATACTGTTACTGAATAATACTGCACCACACGATAACCACATAGTGACTGGATAATACCCCCATACTGTTACTGAATAATACCGCCACACCATAACCACATAGTGACTGAATAATACCCCCATACTGTTACTGAATAATACCACCACACCATAACCACATTGTGACTGACTAATACCCCCATACTGTTACTGAATAATACTGCCACTCCATAACCACATAGTGACTGAATAATACCCCCATACTGTTACTGAATAATACTGCCACTCCATAACCACATATTACCACCACATAGTGACTGAATAATAACACCATACTATTACTGAATAATACCACTACACCACAACCACCAATATGGTGCCCAAAGGCCCATGATGGGGGCTGAAACGTCGCATTCACATATGGGTGAATAAAACCTCTTTTCACTGTTGAAATTTTGTGGAGCGCTGCCTATTCTTTTTTTAAATATACTGTATATATCTATCTAATCTATCTATCTATATCATATATATTGATATATAATATAGTTTTAGGCTGGGGATACACTGCAACTTTGGCCGCGACACAAGTTGCACGGCCAAAGATTACTATGTTCCGTAGTCTACATCGCAAGTAATGATAGTGAATGTGGTCGCGGTAATTTTACTTGCTATGTAGACTACCAGACAAACCGATATTTGCCCTGTGTCGTGGCCAAAGTTGCCATGTAGCCCCTGCCTAGAACTATAGAATATATCAATATATATGAGAGATGATGATAGATAGATGATAGATAGATAGATAGATAGATAGATAGATAGATAGATAGATAGATAGATAGATAGATAGATAGATAGATAGATAGATAGATAGATAGATAGATTTCTATCTACATATCTCTTTATCTATATCTTTCATATTATATAGATGTAGATTTAGTTGAAAAAAAGCAGCAGCACTCTAAAAGATATAATAATTGAGCAGGGTGCCAGCAAATGATCCTGATCCAAGTATCTTCAATAGTAGTAAGAAATTCTTGCCGCACTCCCAGAATAAGTGAAAAATTCAATCTTGTTTATTTCAGTTTACATAGTGCGACATTTCAATCCCACACTGGGATTTTTTTCAAGATGTAGATTTAGATATATAGAGGTAATCATATATAGGTGTACAGTTTCAGGTTGGGGCTACACGGTGAATTTGGCCGCGACACTGACCTTGCGCCCAGTGTGTATAAAATGCACACATATTTGGTATCATTGAAGTCGGCAATAGTTGCCAAATATGTGTTCAGGTGTGTTTACCAAGTGGCATGCACCAGATATAAAAAAAGGTTACCTGAATTCACATATTTGGTCAATGAATTGTCTGTAAAAAATAGAGGGCTAATATCTTTTGCATGTCACTAAACGAATACCTTGAGGGGTCTAATTTCCTAAAAATGGTAATTTTGGGGGTGTTGACAGTGTTTTGGCACTTCACAACATCTGTAATGGTTGTATGATGTCAGTAAACCAGCTTTGGAAAAATGGGGGGGGGGGGACCCTACGTTGTTTTTTCCAATTAATTAATTATTTTTTTTCAATCAACCAGCAGCCATTACTAAGGCGTTAGTAATAAAGTTTAAAAGAAAATACAGACACAGAAAAAATATTTTATTGAAATAAAAATACCCCACACAAGCCTCGTTAACCATTTTACTGAAAATAAAAAAGCTGTCATCAAAGTAGTCCTCGAATCCGACATAGTCCAACAACCGAACCTGAAAAAGAACACAAACACACAAAAAAACGCATTAGTAACACATGTCTGATCCTGTCTGATGGGCTCTGTATCTAAGCTTACAACATGTTAGGCTTACACTCAGTGTACCATGTGACCGTGACGTCACGTGAGGGGTGTTCCAGCCACTGTGGAAGAGCCGGTGCGGTAGAGCATGGAGGACTCCAGGTGAGCGGCAGAGGGGGCCCGTAATGTATGTGTGTTGTATTGTACTGTATGTGTTTGCGGTGGAGAGAGGAGTGGGGGGGGGGCTTTAAATTACAGACCCCCCTCTCCTCTCTCCACCGCAAACCCAAACTGCACGATACATTACATTACAAACTGTGGGTTGCGACCCCCTGGGGGGTTGTGTGAAGACCTCCAGGGGGTCGCAAACCACTCACCGAGGTCCCGGTTCCAACTGTGTTTGCGTCTTCAGGACGCAGATCCAGTTGAATTTAATGCTGGAGTAAGGAGCTGACGGCATTCATACTCCTCCTTTGCCGTGTTATGATTGACTCGGCGCGGACAGGCGCGATGATGTCACTAAATCGCGCCTGTCAGCGCCGAGTCACTCATAACACATATGAGTCACTCATAGTCACTCATGTGATCTCCTCTACCACCCGTCGTGGGAACAGGTGTCACGGCGCGGGGTGTGGACCCACTGGGCCGTACCGCGTAGCGGGGTAGTAGCTGGCCAACAAGGTACAAAACAATGTCTATAGTTCTGAACAGGTACCTGAGGCAATGTAGACAGTGGCAGGAACACGACTTGGCTTTCACAGCAGGTGACGCCGCGGATGCAGCGGGAAGACACGACTTGGCTTTCACAGCAGGTGACGATAGCACAGGATACAGGGTACAGGCAGCAGTAACGGGTAACGCTGGGAACTGGAAAACACTGGGAGACCTTTAGCAAGACAAACTAGGGTATACAATAACACTCAGGCAAAGAACCAGTGGGCAGAGCCCCTTTTTATAGTCCAGCAGCCATTTGGGCTGATAACTGATTTTTGACAGCTGGACGCGTACTGGCCCTTTAAGGCCGTGCACACGCGGGCGCGCGCGCCCTGCGGGAAACAGCTTGAGGACCCGGAAGAGAGTGCCGGCGTCTGCCAGGAGGAGGAGGACGCCTAGCAGAGAGATGTCCATGGCCGGGATCGTCAGGGGGTGAGTTAGAATGGCGACCCCCGGCCATGGACGTAACAACAGGGATAGTAAAGTAATTTCATAATTTTTCTACCATGCACATATGGGGGTATTATACCTTATAGGGGGGCTGATATGGTGGAAACCATGAGAGGCATTATACTGTGTGTCGCTGCTATGGGGGCATTATACTGTATGGGGGCATTTATGTGGGGCATTATACTGTGTTGGTTGGGCAGCTATGAGGGGCATTATACTATATGGGGTCTGCTATGGGAGCATTATACTGTATATGGGGGCTGATATGGTGGTAGCTATAGGGGCATTACACTGTGGGGCGACAGGTATGGGGGCATTATGCTGTATGGGGGGCTGATATGGTGGCAGCAATGAGGGCATTACACTGTGGGGAGACAGCTATGGGGCATTAAATTGTGTGGGGCAGCTGAGGGGGCATTATACTGTGTGGGGGCAGCTATGAGGGCCATTATACTGTATGAGGTTGCAATGGGGGCATTATACTGTATGGTGGCATTATACTGTGTTGGACAGCTATGAGGAGCATTATAATGTATGGGGTCTGCTTTGGGGGCATTATACTGTGTGGGGCAGCTATGACGGCATTATACTGTGGGGCGACAGGTATGGGGCATTATACTGTATGGGGGGCTGATATGGTGGCAGCTATGGGGACATTACACTGTGGGGAAACAGCTATGGGGCATTATACTGTGTGGGGCTGCTATGGGGGCATTATACTGTATGGGTCATTTATTGGGGCATTATACTGTGATGGGCAGCTATGAGGAGCATTATACTGTATGGGGCCTGCTATGGGGGGGGGGGGCGTTATACTGTGTGTGGCAGCTATAGGGGCATTAAACTGTGGGGGGCAGCTAAGGGTGGGATTACTCTGTGTGGGGGCTGCTATGGGGGCATTATACTGTATGGGGCTGCTATGGGGGCATAATACTGTATGGGGGCATTTATGGGGGCATTATACTGTGTTGGGCAGCTTTGAGGGACATTCTACTGTATAGAGTCTGCTATGGGGGCATTATACTGTATGGGCTGCTATGGGGACATTATGCTGTATGGGGGCATTTATGGGGGCATTATACTGTATGGGGTCTGCTATGCAGGCATTATACTGTGTTGGGCAGCTATGGGGGACATTATACTGTGTGGGGCAACTATGGGGGCATTATACTGTATGGGGGCAGCTATGGCGGACATTATACTGTATGGGGGCATTATACTGTATGGGGAGCATTATACTGTGTGTGGGGCAGCTATAGGAGCATTATACTGTATGGGGCAGCTATGGGGAGCATTATACTGTATTTTTGGCAGCTACGGGGAGCATTATACTGTGTGGGGGCGGCTATGGGGGGCATTATACTGTGTGGGCATCCATGGGGGCTTTTGGGCAAGGCGGCTGGGCATAGGCGCGGCAGGGGTCTTGTGGTGTTGGGGAGGGGTAGGGGTAGGGGGCATAAGCTGAATTCTTGCACCACGGCCATGAGCCTTTAGCTACGCCCCTGGTTTAGGTCCTCAGGAACTGACAGGAGTATCTTAGGGGGAACTGCTGTCCTGATGTTTCCACATCATTCCAGTTCACAGCTGAGAAAAATGGATGTTTTCTGATGTTTCTATTGACTCCCAGCCGATTGTGGCTGTTTTTGCATAGAAGCCCTTTTAATATCTGCACTGTCTCATGGGTTATAAACTTTGGGTAGGAAGGCGTTTTGGTGGTGACGGCATCCTCTATCAGTTCCATTGTTGTGCCGTAGAAAGGCTGCCATCCGGAGGACATTTGGTACAAAGTCACTCGCAGAGCAAAGAAGTCAACCCCTCGTCTATGTTCTATGAAGTCGACCATTTCTGGAGCAGCGTATCCTGGTGTTCCTCTGCAACGCTCTGCAGTGTGTTCATACACATTCATGATAAAAATGCCGAAATCGACTAATTTGATGTGGCCCTCTCTGGTCAGTAGGATGTTTTTTGGCTTCAGGTTGCGGTGTATGATACCTTTTTTTATGCAGGAACTGCAGACCGCAAACCACTTCTGCTGTTATGAATCTTGACGTGGAAAAATCCAGACGAAGGTTCTTCCAAATAAAATCATTTAGGTTCCCCTGGTGGCCAGTTCTATCACATAATAGACGTAGCTCTTGGGCCCCATGCACACGACTGTAAAACCGCGGACCGTTTTACGGACCCGTTCAGTTCTATTGGTCGCGAACGCCTTTCCGTATTGCTACGGATGGGTGTCCATGCCGTAGGTGCCGGGAATTATGGAGCATGTCCTATTTTTCGTATTTTACGGCCGTGCTCCTATACTTTGTATGGGAGCACAGCCCGAAAATGCGGGCGGCCGTCTGTGCCCGCAATTTTGGGCCGTGCGCATGAGGCCGAAGTCTGGAAGGCAGCAAGGCCATGAACTAGGTAGTGGTTCTCATGAGATAGATGGAGAATCTCACGCTCTGCCAGGTTGTACCCATACTCTGTGTGTATCTTCTTGTTGACCACTTTAATGGCAACATGTTCTTTTCGGATGAAATCTGTTGCTACCAAAATCTTTCCAAAACCTCCTCTTGCTAATAGAGTGTGAAAAGTAAAAGCTTTCAGAGATAGGGCTACTGTGGCAGTCTTCTGCTTATAAGTAGATGTGGCCACCGGCTCTTCCAGACAGACATTGTCACTTTTCTCTTCATGACAACTGCTGTAACTTTGTGATGTCTGTGGTATCACGTTGCCTTTCCTGTCCTCTGTCTCCTCTCCAGCATGCTTCTCACTATCCTGCCCACTATAATACTGTATATAGGGTCTCAAGGATATGGATTTGGTCTTCGATCTCATGGTAATTTTGGAGAATTAGCTGTTCCACATGTGTTTCGCCTGTCCATCGGTCTTCAGGCTCTTATCTCCAGCAAGTTTCTCACCATCCTGCCCACTTTAATATTGTATGTATAGGGTCTCATGGATGTGGATTTGATCTTGGATCTGATGGTAATGTTGGAGAATTTGCTGTTCCACATAGCTGCTTGTCAGCTTGTCTTTCTCCTGTCCATCTGCCTTCAGGCTCGGATTATCTTTATAATCTTTAGGTTTTTCCTGAGTCTCAGATGTCACAATGACTTTTTAAAGAAAAAAATAGAAAGATATTCTGTTATCATGGAAGATTCAATGATATGTTGCCACATGATGGTACATAAAAAACTTCAGGGAAGGAACATGATGAGGCCCATGTATGAATACAGTTGGTCAAATGGTATTATTTAGTCCGTAGTAGCGGTGCAGATATTATGTGGAGAAAGTGATGTTCAGAAGACATTTATTATAAGGCTACGTTCAGAACTGCGTCAGTGCCTCCGTCACAGATTTTGTGAGATTTAATGATTAGAATAGTCCTGCATTAGGCTAATTTTTTCCAGTCAAAACGATGGACACCACAATGGAACCCGATGCACTGCGTTGTGGATTACATTATAAGTGGAAACCACGACGCAGATGTGAACAGATCCTAATTGATAATTATTATAATTTCTTATATATTTTCTCTTTGATCACTTTTTTTTATTTACATTCTCCTCTATGGCATTTGGGAATAGTATACTGTTCCAACCAATCATTACTATTACTTTAAAGGCTTTCTAATTACTTTTTATTTAAAATTATTTTAACTTTTTGAGATACAGCTGCTTTGTATACAGTTTACAAAGCAGCTGTATCTTGCACTGAAACCTGTATCTGTCAGGTCAACGGGACTGACAAGCCCAGTGACAGTGAGTCCTGCATGCCTCTGACATGCAGGATTCACCTGTTATAGATCACATCTAACTTATGAACAGCTCTTTTTGGTTGCTATAGGTAATAAGAACAGTTTTTCTGTTAGACTGTTTTGATTTAAGGAACAGTTGGCAGGTAGAGGTGAGTCCCTCTCTGCTTATTTTCAGTGTCTCTGCTTGTTGTGACGCACTAAAAGGAACCAACATAATTAAGGCTGATAACAGAGTGCTCCCATAACAAGAAAAAACAGAGATGATCCAGCGATAATGATATCAAAAATGGGAAAAAACTTGGTTTCCACTTTATTGAAATACAAGCTCCCATAACACAGTGTTCCCATAACATAGTGCTCCCATAACAGTGCTCCCATAACACAGTGCTCCCATAACACAGTGCTCCCATAACACAGTGCTCCCATAACACAGTGCTCCCATAACACAGTACTCCCATAACACAGTACTCCCATAACACAGTACTCCCATAAAACAGTGCTCCCATACAGGGCCGCCATCAGGAATTTCAGGGCCCCCTACAGCTACATTTTCTGGGCCCCCCTACCGTGGCACCGCCTGTTAACGGTACTCCGTCCAGTACTATATCATGGTACCCAGGGCCGCCATCAGGGGGGGTATTATGGGTACTGATGTGAGAGGCCCGGCCAAACCTAATTGAAAGGGGGGCCTGGCAAACTGCCGCGACTTGCCTTTGGTAGAAAAAAAACAGGCCCCTGCAATGGGGCCCGTTTTTTTCACCAAAAGAATGTCATGAGCTGCGGGCCCCCCTTTCAATTAGGTTTGGCCGGGCCTCTCACATCAGTACCCCTAATACCCCCCTGATGGCGGCCCAGGGTAGCATGGGGGCCGTCAAACACCGCCGCCCGTGCGACCGATCACGCGCACCTGCAAACTCCCGCGCATGCGCACCGGCGACCGCCTGGAACCGCGCACCGAATTTTGAGGCAGATTTTGACCTGCCCACACTATCTTGCCGCGTTTTTTGCATGCGGCGATTGAGGACAGCAGACAGAAAACGCAGCGAAAAATGCATTTTCTGCCTCCCATTGATTTCGATGGGAGGTCAGAGGCAGAACCGCGGCAAGAAAGGACGTGCTGCTTTTTCTTTTTTCCGCGACTGGCTCCCATTGATTTCAGATTAAATCAATGGGAGCCGGTTTTGGAAGTTTTTTGGTGCTGATTCTGACGCAATATCAAGGCCCAAAAACTCTGTGAACTGGGCCTTATTGTTAGGGCTTATTCAGATGAACGTGTAATACGTCCGTGAAACGCGCCTCGCACGGACCTATGTTACTCTATGGTGCCGTGCAGACTGTCAGTGATTTTCACGCAGCGCGAGTCCGCTGCGTAAAACTCACGACATGTCCGATATTTGTGCATTGTTCGTGCATCACGCACCCATTGAAGTCAATGGGTGCGTGAAAATCACGCCCAGCGCTTCCACAGCCGTATAAACTATGAATGAAAACAGAAAAGCACCACGTGCTACAAACATACAAACAGAGTGTCATAATGATGGCGGCTGCGCGAAAATCACGCAGCCACGCATCATACGCTGCTGACACACGGAGCTGTTATGGACCTTTTGCAAGCGCAAAATGCCACGTTTTTGCGCGCGCAAAAAGCACACGCTCGTGTAAATCCGGCCTTAGGGTAGGAACACACTAGGCATGAACACTGCGGATTTTATGCAACACATTTTATTGTGTAAAATCCGCAGCGTATCACAGTCGCAGCAGAGTGGATGAGATTAGAACAAATCTCATCCGCACGCTGCAAAAATAATGGACCTGCAGTGTGGCTTTTGGCTTTTTAAGCCGCAGCATGTCAATGTATTCTGTGGAATCGCCGCTCCTCTGTTGCGGAAATGCTGCGGTTCTGCCGCAAAAATCACAAATGAGAAAAAAAAAAAAAGGCACTTTTTTAAATTTATAAAAAAGTTTAGACTTGCCCCGGCCGTAGTCCTGGTGACGCGATCCTCTATATTTAGCGTAGCCCCGCCTCCTGTCATGACGTTTCATCCCATGTGACTGCTGCAGCGGTCACATGGTCTACAGCGTCATCCCAGGAGGCGGGGCTACGTTCAGAAGAGAGAGATGCGTCACTTAAACTACGGCCGGGGTAAGTCTAAACTTTTTTTTCCCTGCAGGATTCCCGCAGCGGACACGCCTCACGAAACCTGCGCCACTATTTGGTGCGGTTTTGCTGGCGGAATTCCCTGCGGCTCCCGGGATAAGCTGTGTCGTTTTACTCAGCATATCCGCCTAGTGTGTCCCTTATGATGTCGCTCCTGGAGCTGCTGCCGGTCTCTAAATAGGCAGTTGGTCCAGTAGAATTTGGAATTATTTTTTTTTGTGAACCAGCTTAAAAAAATACAAAACTTTTGTGTTAGGGCCTGTTCACATCACCGTTCGCTTCCGCTCCGGGGTTCCTTCTGAGGTTTCTGTCGGGTGAACCCCGCAACGGAAAGTGAAAGTGATAGCACAGCTTCCGTTTCCATCACCATTAGCGCAGTCGACTGCGCTATTAATTCTGTCCGAAAACCAGCCGGAATGGTGACGAACGGAAACCATTAGCGATGTTTCCGTCACCATTGAGATCAATGGTGACTGAAACGGAAGCTGTGCTGTCACTTTCACTTTCCGTTGCGGGGTTCACCCGACAGAAACCTCAGACGGAACCCCGGAGCGGTGGTTCGTCACCATTCCGGCTGGTTTTCGGACGGAATTAATAGCGCAGTCGACTGCGCTAATGGTGATGGAAACGGAAGCTGTGCTATCACTTTCACTTTCCGTTGCGGGGTTCACCCGACAGAAACCTCAGACGGAACCCCGGAACGGAAGCGAACGGTGATGTGAACAGGCCCTAACACAAAAGTTTTGTATTTTTTTAAGCTGGTTCACAAAAAAAAATAATTCCAAATTCTACTGGACCAACTGCCTATTTAGAGACCGGCAGCAGCTCCAGGAGCGACATCATAAGGGACACACTAGGCGGATATGCTGAGTAAAACTACACAGCTTATCCGCCCCGGTAGCCGCAGGGAATTCTGCCAGCAAAACCGCACCAAATAGTGGCGCAGGTTTGGTGAGGCGTGTCCGCTGCGGGAATCCTGCAGGGAAAAAAAAGTTTAGACTTGCCAGGGCCGTAGTCCTGGTGACGCATCTCTCTCTTCTGAACGTAGCCCCGCCTCCTGGGATGACGCTGTAGACCATGTGACCGCTGCAGCAGTCACATGGGATGAAACGTCATGACAGGAGGCGGGGCTGCGCTAAGAATAGAGGATCGCGTCACCAGGACTACGGCCGGGGTAAGTCTAAACTTTATCAATTTAAAAAAGTACCTTTTTTTTTCTTCTCTTGTGTGATTTTTGTGGCAGAACCGCAGCATTTCCGCAACAGAGGAGCGGCGATTCCACAGAATAAATTGACATGCGACTTAAAAAGCCAAAGCCACACGGCAGGTCCATTTTTTTTGCAGCGTGCGGATGAGATTTGTTAAAATCTCATCCACTCGGCTGCGACTGTAATACGCTGCGGATTATCCACAATAAAATGTGTTGCATAAAATCCGCAGTGTTCATGCCTAGTGTGTTCCTACCCTAAGGCCGGATTCACACGAGCGTGTGCTTTTTGCACGCGCAAAAAACGTGGCGTTTTGCGCATGCAAAAGGTCCATAACAGCTCCGTGTGTCAGCAGCGTATGATGCGCGGCTGCGTGATTTTCCCGCAGCCGCCATCATTATGACACTCTGTTTGTATGTTTGTAGCACGTGGTGCTTTTCTGTTTTCATTCATAGTTTATACGGCTGCGGAAGTGCTGGGCGTGATTTTCACCCACCCATTGACTTCAATGGGTGCGTGATGCGCGAACAATGCACAAATATCGGACATGTCGTGAGTTTTACGCAGCGGACACACGGACTCACGCTGCGTGAAAATCACTGACAGTCCGCACGGCCCCATAGAGTAACATAGGTCCGTGCGAGGCGCGTGAAAATCACACACGTTGCACGGACGTATTACACGTTCGTCTGAATAAGCCCTAACAATAAGGCCCAGTTCGCAGAGTTTTTGGGCCTTGATATTGACTCGGACGCTGCGTCAGAATCAGCACCAACCAACTTCCAAAACCGCCTCCCATTGATTTAATCTGAAATCAATGGGAGCCAGTCGCGGAAAAAAGAAAAAGCAGCGCGTCCTTTCTTGCCGCGGTTCCGCCTCTGACCTCACATCTAAATCAATGGGAGGCAGAAAATGCATTTTTCGCTGCGTTTTTTGTCTGCTGTCCTCAATCGCCGCGAGCAAAAAATGCAGCAAAAAAACGCGGCAAGATAGTGTGGGCAGGGCAAAATCTGCCTCAAAATTCTTAAAGGAATTTTGAGGCAGATTTTTTTTTGCCTGCAAAATACTGTGTGAACAGGGCCATACATAAACAGCACTTTGAGATAATTTACTCACTGTCAGAAGAGCTGCTCCCACTCCAGTCCTCTTCCGGCGATGTCTTCCAGGGGAGGTCTTCGGTCCAGACGTCCAGTCCTTCACCTCCAGCCAGGCTCCAGGTAAGTTTTGTCCATGTGGGTCCGCGGCTGCGCGCGCTTCGTTCGCGGGTGCGCGGGCGGCCGGTCGCGGGTGCGCGCGCGGCCGATCGCGGGTGCGCGCGCGGGCGGTCTCCAGTGCGGGCGTTCGTGGATGCGCGCACGCGAGTGCGCACGCGCGGGAGTTTCATTGTGCGCGCGCGCGGGCGGACGGTTTGACGGCCCCCCATGACGAGGGGAGGGGGCCCGCAGCAGCAGCAGCAGCAGCAGCAGCAGCTCACGACATTCTTTTGGTGAAAAAAACGGGCCCCATTGCAGGGGCCCGTTTTTTCCTACCAAAAGAATGTCGAGGCAGTTGCCGGGCCCCCCTTTCAATTAGGTTTGGCCGGGCCCCTCACACCACTACCCCTAATACCCCCCTGATGGCGGCCCTGCTCCCATACAACAGTGCTCCCATACAACAGTGCTCCCATAACACAGTGCTCCCATAACACAGTACTCCCATACAACAGTGCTCCCATAACACAGTGCTCCCATAACACATTACTCCCATAAAACAGTGCTCCCATAACACCGTGCTCCCATACAACAGTGCTCCCATAACACAGTGCTCCCATAACACAGTGCTCCCATAACACAGTACTCCCATAAAACAGTGCTCCCATAAGACAGGGCTCCCATAACACAGTGCTCCCATACAACATTGCTCCCATAAGACAGTGCTCCATAAGACATTGCTCCCATAAGACATTGCTCCTAGAATGCAGTGCTCCCATAACAAGCCTTAAAAACATGTATAAAAGTATAACACATTCCAAAGCAAAGAATACATTCTTCAAAAACATGTTAGACTAAGGGTATAGGGAAGGAAGGAAGGAACAGAAAGGAAGAAGGGAAGGTGGTGGGGGAATGGGGTCCTGTATATGAATACATATATATATATATATATATATATATATATATATATAGCACAAAGGTATGCTTAGTCATCTGAGTGTATCATAGAATCTAATATCAATGAATAAATTAGAATAATGCGCAGCAATACGATGTCCGTAAGTGTAGGAGCCGTAATCCGGCCTGTGAGCGGATAACTTATTCGGATTGCGTAGAAGAGAATAAATTCCCCTGTAGTGCACCCAGGGTTACAAAGATGGTCAACCTTAAAGGCTATGGACACCTTTGAGGGTTTTTTTTATTTTTTTAATAAATAGGTTAGTCATTGTGATTAGTGTAACTTTGTAATTAGTCTTTATTAAAAAAATCTTTTTACTTTTGGAGATACAGCTGTTCTATATTCTCTATAAAGAGCAGCTTTATCACTCGATTTACAATGAATCCGTCAGTCCCACGGACCTGACAGGTTCAGGGTAGGTGGGTCCTGCAATCACATTTAAAGAGGCTCTGTCACCAGATTTTGCAACCCCTATCTGCTATTGCAGCAGATAGGCGCTGCAATGTAGATTACAGTAACGTTTTTATTTTAAAAAAACGAGCATTTTTGGCCAAGTTATGACCATTTTTGTAGTTATGCAAATGAGGCTTGCAAAAGTCCAAGTGGGTGTGTTTAAAAGTAAAAGTCCAAGTGGGCGTGTATTATGTGCGTACATCGGGGCGTTTTTAATACTTTTACTAGCTGGGCGCTCTGATGAGAAGTATCATCCACTTCTCTTCAGAACGCCCAGCTTCTGCCAGATCACGCTGTGACGTCACTCACAGGTCCTGCATCGTGTCAGACGAGCGAGGACACCGGCACCAGAGGCTTCAGTTGATTCTGCAGCAGCATCGGCGTTAGCAGGTAAGTCGATGTAGCTACTTACCTGCAAACGCTGATGCTGCTGCAGAATCAACTGTAGCCTCTGGTGCCGGTGTCCTCGCTCGTCTGACACGATGCAGGACCTGTGAGTGACGTCACAGCGTGATCTCTCGAGAACACGGCTGTGTCTGCACTGCCAGAAGCTGGGCGTTGTGTAGAGAAGTGGATGATACTTCTCGTCAGAACGCCCAGCTAGTAAAAGTATTAAAAACGCCCCGATGTACACACCTAATACACGCCCACTTGAACTTTTACTTTAAACACGCCCACTTGGACTTTTGCAAGCCTCATTTGCATAACTACAAAAATGGTCATAACTTGGCCAAAAATGCTCGTTTTTTAAAAATAAAAACGTTACTGTAATCTACATTGCAGCGCCGATCTGCTGCAATAGCAGATAGGGGTTGCAAAATCTGGTGACAGAGCCTCTTTAAGTTCATAACTTAGATGTGATGGATTACAGGTGGATCCAGAGTGTCAGACATGCTGGACCCGCCGACACTGGTCTTTTTTCCAGTGTCTTATACTGATGTCCCAGTGACAATGGGAGAGAGCAGCAGAATGTATAGTATAGAAATTAATCTTGTAGGCAGGACAGTAGTTTAGATCATCTTTTTAAACCAGGTGAGATCCAACTGGGGCAGAAATTTAGCGACAAAAGTTTTTTTGCAGTTGGCCCTAACATCAGACGCTTACAGGAAGTTCAGGGATAGAACACCAACCTGTAAGCTTGAGGGGGAGCTTTTAGAGGTAGAAAGAGCATCTAGTAGCTGTTTAGTGGTCATGTCTACAAAAAGATGCCTATTTGGAGGGGGTACTTGTTGGGACTGCCAGAGAAGACGTGGTCTAAACTTGCCAGAAGAGGTGGCGAGGTCGTAGTGACCAACCCAAATGTGGCATTTAACTCTTACCAAAAATGGTAATGGTGGCTTGAGAGAGATAATTTGAAACCGCATAGGGATTCTTGATATCCCATGGCCATATCAATCCATCCCTACCTAGGGTCTGTAACTCTATGTCTGAACCTATAGGTCGAAATGCCAGGACTCACAGTATGGCCTTATAATAATGATTTAGGACTGGAAGGCCAACACCACCAAAGGCTTTTTTAGTATAAGGCTGGGTTCACACGACCTATTTTCAGGCGTAAACGATGCGTATTATGCCTCGATTTTCGTCTGAAAATACGGCTCCAATACGTCGGCAAACATCTGCCCATTCATTTGAATGGGTTTGCCAACGTACTGTGCCGCCGACCTGTAATTTACGCGTCGTCGTTTGACAGCTGTCAAACGAAGACGCGTAAAATGACTGCCTCGTCAAAGAAGTGCAGGACACTTCTTTGCACGTTTTTGGAGCCGTTTTCTTATAGACTCCAATGAAAACAGCTCCAAAAATGGACGTAAAAAACGCTGCGAAAAACACGAGTTGCTCAAAAAACTTCTGAAAATCAGGGTCTGTTTTCCCTTGAAAACAGCTCAGTATTTCAGACGTAATTGCAGTTATCGTGTGAACATACCCTAAGGGTATGTTCACACGGCCTATTTACGGACGTAAATCGGGCTTTTTTGCCCCGAATTACGCCCGAAAATAGCGCCTCAATAGCGCTGACAAACATCTGCCCATTGAAAGCAATGGGCAGACGTTTGTCTGTTCACACGAGGCGTATATTTACGCGCCGCTGTCAAATGACGGCGCGTAAATAGACGCCCGCGTAGAAGAAGTGACCTGTCACTTCTTTGGCCGTAATTGGAGCCGCTATTCATTGACTCCAATGAATAGCAGCGCTAATTACGGCCGTAATTGACGCGGCGTTCAAGCGCCTGCACATGCCGGTACGGCTGAAATTACGGGGATTTTTTCTGGCTGAAACATCCCCGTAATTTCAGCCGTTACGGACCCCCGCCGTGTGAACATACCCTAAGAGTATAAGTCTATTCTAGGTTTCTTACCCTTCCAGAAGTATATTCTATACAGAGATTTAGTTTGAAGTAGATAATGCTTCGGGAAGTGTATCGGGACCATCTGCATCATATGAAAAACTTAGGAAGTATAAAGGTTTTCACAAGGTGTTTCCTTTCTATCCAAGAAACATATGGTAAGGAAAGGGAAGATAGTTGAGATTTAATTTTTGAGGATATGATTTATAAGTGATTTTTGATTTATGTAAATTAACTATCCTAATATATATTATATTTAATAATTTTAATATATATCTTATAATATATAGCTGGTGACGATTGCTTCTGATAAGTTTAATGCTATAAATGCATTTCTGATATGAATCGGATATTGAAAATATTTAAGACTTAAAAAAAATATATTATATATTTTGTCCTTAACCCTTTTCCTGCCACAACAATTTTCCCACTTTTGACATACAAAATAAAATTTTTATTGTAAAATTATTTTTTTTTATATCATAACCTCATACCCATATATTTTATAAAAGTAGACACCTTAGACATTGTAAAAATACAATTGAGCACTTTTACACCTATGGGCGCCTATATTCAGTTTTGCATCAAAGCGTAAAGATGTGTGAAAAGTCTGAAATGTATAACACTTCATAAAAGTTATAGATTTGCAGAGTTAATATACACTGAATGCCACATTTATTAGAGACACCCATCTAGTAGCGTGTTGGAAATCCATTGGCCTTCAGAACCACAGCAATTTGTCAAGGCATAGATTCCACTAGGTGTTGGAAGCGTTCTGCAGGAATTTTTGCCTAAGTGGACAGGATAGATTCCCGTAGTGGTCACTAAAGTGTCTTTCTGCCATAGGGTAATACTTAGGTTAAACCTTAGGTTAAACTTAGGTACTTAGGTTAAACCTACTGTTCAAACGTCCATCCACAGGTATGAGAGGACCCAGGGTGTGCCAAGAAAACATTCCCCACACCATTAGGGTATGTGCACACGACCAATTTTCAGACGGCTCCAATATGTCTGCAAACATCTGTCCATTGCCTGCAATGGGTTTTACGATGTTCTGTGCAGACGAGGTCTAATTTTACGCGTCGCTGTCAAAAGACGGCGCGTAAAATTACGCCCGCATCAAAGAAGTGCAGGACACTTCTTGGGACGTATTTGGAGCCATTTTTCATTGACTCTAATGAAGAACAGCTCCAATTACGTCCGTAAAAGACGCGGCGAAAAACGCGAGTACATGCAAAAACGTCTGAAATTCTGGAGCTGTTTTCTCCTGAAAACAGCTCCGTAATTTCAGACGTATTTTGCGCTGTCTTGTGCACATACCCTTACTCCACCAGCCTAAACGGTTCACATCTGACAGGAAGGGTTCATACCAGCGTTGTATTCAGCTGCAATTTGCTTGACGGTGCACCGCCTGTTCCTGAAAACCATTCTTGACTGCTTCTGACTCCTTTTGTCGATGAGCTGCTGATGTCCACAGGATCCCTTTCTCCGGATGTTTTTCTCGATCACACCATTCTCGGACACTATTGCACGAGGAAATCCTACCAGGTTGACAGTCTTTGAAATACTGACCCCGGCTTATGTACCACTGATGACCATACCTTATTCGAAGGTGCTTAGATCGCTTGATTTCTTAATTTTAATGCGGATTCACACTAAAACTGATCCACGAAAAACTTGCTCACTTGATTTTATGCTGCACTCCGGGGACACATGTCTAATATCCACACATAGAAGCTCCAATTGAGAAAGGGAAGGTGACTCTAATAAAGTGGACATTCGTGTGTGCTATCTATCTATCTATCTATCTATCTATCTATCTATCTATCTATCTATCTATCTATCTATCTATCTATCTATCTATCTATCTATCTATCTATCTATCTATCTATCTATCTCTCTCATATCTATCTATCTATCTATCTATCTATCTATCTATCTATCTATCTATCTATCTATCTATCTATCTATCTATCTATCTATCTATCTATCTATCTAATTATTATTTATTAATATTCTATCTTACTAATATATCTGTTTATATACTCACTATAAATAATTGAAACTTCTAGAACAGGGGTGGGCAAACTTTTTGACTCGCGGGCCACAATGGGTTCTAAAATTTGACAGAGGGGCCGGGCCAGGAGCATTTGGAGGGAGTGTTTGGGCCGGATATACTAAAGCATTAAATGTAGTGTGTGCAAACCTCATAGCACAGTAAGAACACTACAACCCAATTTATTAACTGTCTTTCAAATGTGAAAAATAGCCCTTATCAGTTAATAAATTTGTCTCAAGGAATATGCAAGATATGGCATTTACATACTATTTCGCAGATACTGGGAGGAGGAAATGTAAATAGATTAAAATAACATACGCACTGTGATTTATCAAGATTGCGTCTGTTTTTAATAAGTTTCAATCGAAGGTGCAAAGTTAAAGAAATCAACATTTATTGAAGAATGGAATCACTTTCAACATTCAAAACATATTATTACACAACGAAATACTCAAGCTCAATAATATCTACTTGTGTTAAACTCCGCAAAATCATGGATGGATTGTCCTGACCGCGCGCTCTACAAACTCGCCACGGACACCCTCGCCTTCACGCGCAAACAGTACACGTGTATCGTTGCCAAGCACACAGACATAGGCTGTATTAAATATCCTACCTGCAGCTGAAAATTTAAATTAAGAGCTATGTGCGGCGTGTTAATTAAGCTACTGTACCGCTGCTGTGCGTAAATGCGCATTGCTCTTAATTAAAAGACGCACTTCCAAACTTTCCATATGCATTTTTTCATAACACAGCAGATAAACTCACCATTTCAGTGGGAACAGTGTTGTTGGTCTCCCTTTTTTGCCAGTGCATCAAAGTCTGGAGTTAGTTTTGTTGTGGCAATTCTCAGGACAGATCTGAGGTGTTGGTCAGTTAACTTGGATCTGTGATGGGCTTTGTTGATTTTCATGACGCAGCTGAGCTGAGCAGTGTCTTTTATGTCGTTACTTTCATCCAGTGCTAGTGAATATAACTTAAAGGACTCCGCCTTTTTGTTTAACTCGCTGACTATATCTTCGTCAATCAGTTCCACGCGGCGAGTCACTGTCCTGCGTGCTAAACTGATTTTTTCAAACTTGGCTTTGCTCTCCGGACACAAGAGACCTGCTGTCTCTACCATGCACTCTTTCAAAAACTCGCCTTCGGAGAAAGGCTTGCTAGCCTTTGCTAATTTGAATGCCAGCAAATAACTTGCCTTGGTACTTGACTCTTGAATTACAGTTTGTCGGTGAAAAAAGTTCTGTTGACTCTGTAAATTAGCTGCCAACCTCTGAGCAGTAGCCGCCCGTTCTTGTGTTGACTGCTTGCTAGCATAGTTTGCATGCTTCGTGGCAAAGTGACGGCTGATATTGTACTCTTTGAAAACCGCAACATCTTCTTGGCATATCAGACATACAGCCGTTGATCGGACTTCAGTGAAGAAGTATTTTGTTGTCCACTCCTTATTAAACACTCGGCATTCGCTGTCCACTTTCCTTCTCTTTGGTCCGCTCATTTTCACAGAAGGGCTTAATGGTGACGTGAAACGAAGTGAAAATTAAAGTGAAATAAAGAGAAATACGCGCCACATTAACAACGGTCAATGTGTTTTGAGTGCGCCATCTATTGGGAAAACGTGGGCATTGCAGGGAAAGGGGAAAAAAAAGGAGGTTTTTACTATAATTTGGACAAGTTCGGCGGGCCGGATTAAAAAGCCTAACGGGCCGTATGTGGCCCGCGGGCCGTAGTTTGCCCATGTCTGTTCTAGAACCTAATCAGCAATAAAAGTCATTTTAACAAGAACCTTGCTTGTAACTAATGTCCCTGAGGAGACTTTGTATATTACTGATTTTTATTTTATAAAAAGTATAATTTAGGTTGAAGAACAAAAACGATAATTATTTGGGAAATCTCTATTGTGCTTGCTTTTTTGTCTTATATCCAAAGACCAATTTTTATAAGATGCCGTTAGTGTTTTAATAAGGCGCCTCTAATTAGACCTATTGTGATAATACAACTATGTGAAATAGCCGCAGCATGGCAGCTGTTTTTTTGCTTACTACAGGGAAGGTAAAAAAAAATAGCAAATATGCAAAAGATATTACCGAGAGAAAAAAAGAAAAGGCGGATAAATACATTGAATTAAAAAGAACTCTGAAGGAGACTGAAATTATTAAAATAGCATTAAAATGAATGCTACTGAGCATCAGAGATTCTGGAATTTTAAGTTTTTAGATAACGAGGAATCCAATCAAGTTCCTAATCAGACAGATTAAATAAAATTAGAAAAATCTTTGTTTCCCTCATTGCATTAAATTATGTCTAATTCCGACATCTGAAATAAAGAGGGAAGAGAATGGAGTTCAATAAGAAAACAGCTGTTAGCTAGAATCAGCCTGTACTATCACTAGGTCACTCATTGAAAACACTGCTGAATATGGGAATATTATTTATAGTGGATACACAGGTTATATTATACTATTGGGGGGGAAACAACTCCATTGTTCAGTCATAGAGGGGTTAGGGGAACAAATGAATAGATAGTTTTGATAGAAAATATTCATTATAATGGCTCATGCACATAGCTGAGCGCTGTGAACGGAGATGTATGGCAATGCACGGAGCCTGTATGGTTCGTTTAGTACGGACCCATACAGCCTCTGTGCACAGCCATACAGGATCGATTAGGCTCCCAATTTTTGGAGATATTCTCCCCTAGATGCAATGTCCCCATACATACCTCAGTACATATGGCGTCTAATAGAGCTTTTTACGAGATCTGAGGGATACTGAGGTACGTTAGAGGCTTAATGCACCTGTATAGGAGCTCTGTTACAGCTCTGTACAAAACGGAGTGTGCATGAGCCCTAACTTATTCAATAATATCTTTGCTCATACTGGGTTTATGAGTCTAGTGGGTGGTCCTGCACAAGGATGACAGCGTCATTACACAACTCTGTAATGTTTCATTAATACTAATAAAAATAAAAAAATAAAAATTATATTGAATCTTTTCCCACAAAATTATACACCACTTTGTTCAGCTCCTTCCGCTCTATAACATGCTGCCGATAAAGCTCACAAAAATGAAGAGAACTGCAGTAGAAAATAAATATATGAAAGTTTAGTTATCACATAGTGTCCTCTTATTGTGATTGTAAATTGGGTTGTACAGGGAGCGTTACGATGCATTTCTGGGACCTATATTGCTGTTAGTTCAGTTCATCAGACTGATATTTGCGCCTGTATTACGCTTGTGTAACTGGCCTTAAAGTTTGATTTCTACTCTGTATGTTGTTGCAGCTGGTGAAATTTTATCTTCATGACACAATTTTTACCCAAATAACTTGTATATTAATTACCATTGTACCCTGTACAGAGGTGTTGGTTGTCAGGTGCACATACACAGCTATGTTCTTAATAAGATCAGTCTTAAGTACAGGAAGGATTTAAAAAAATGGCTGCAGGCAACATGACCCGGCTAAAATAAAAAATTACAAGCTTTTTCACTTTCTACCCACAGCGAATTCCGGCTCTAGGTCTTATACTTGTCACTCTGATTTTAACCTCTTCCCACCATAGCCACTTTTGGACCAAATGACAGAGCCTCATTTTTAAAATGTGGTAATAACTTTGGAATGCTTTCATCTATCCAAGAGATTCTGAGACAGTTTTCTTGTGACACATTGGACTTTATGTTAGTGAAAAAAATGTGGTTGATAAATTCAATATTTTTTTGTCAAAAACACCAAAATTTAGAGAAAATTTGCAAAAATTTGCATTTTTCTAAATTCAAATGTGTCTACTTGTAAGACAGATAGTTATACCACACAAAATAGTTACTAGTTAACATTTCCCATATGTCTACTTTATGATGGCATCGTTTTTTGAACATCCTTTTATTTTTCTAGGACGTTATAAGTTTAGCAGCAATTTCTCACATTTTCTAGAAAATTTCAAAAGCCTATTTTTTTTAGGGAACAGTTCAGTTCTGAAGTGACTTTGACGGCCTTATATATTAGGAACCCCCACAAATCACCCAATTTTGAAAACGGCACCTCTTAAAGTAATCAAAACAGCATTTAGAAAGTTTCTTAACCCTTTAGGTGTTTCACAGGAATTAAAGCAAAGTAAAAGGGAAATTTGAAAATTACATTTTTTTTTGCAGAAATTTATTTTTAATCCATTTTTCTTGTAATACTGAAGGTTTTACCAGAGAAACACAACTGAATATTTATTGCCCTGATATTTATTGCCGCAGTTTTTTATAAATATCCCACATGTGGCCCTAGTGTGCTAATGGACTGAAAGACGAGCCCCAGAAGCAAAGGAGCACCTAGTGGATTTTAGGGCCTTCCATCTCTTAGATTATATTTCAGGCACCATGTCAGGTTAGAAGAGGTCTTGTGGTGCCAAAACAAAGTAAACACCCCAAAAAAGACCCAATTTTGGAAACTACACCTCTCGAGGAATTCACCTGGGGGTATAGTGAGCATTTTGACCACACAGGTGTTTCATAGATTTCATTAGAATTAGGCAGTGAAAATGAAAAATGACATTATTTTCCAATAAGATGTAGGTTTACCTTAAAATATTTAATTTTTTCAACAAATAAATGAGGAAAAGCACCCCAACATTTGTAAAGCAACTTCTCCAGAGTACAGAAATACCCAACATGTGGTCATAAACTGCTGTTTGGGCAAGCAGCAAGACTCCAAAGGGAAGGCACGCCATTTAGCTTTTGGAGCGCAGATTTTGCTGGATTGATTTTTTTGCACCATGTCGTATTTGCAAAGCACTTAGGGTATGTGCACACGATATCGACAATTACGGCTGAAATTACGGAGCTGTTTTCAGGAGAAAACAGCTCCTGCATTTCAGACGTAATTGTTTGTACTCGCGTTTTTGCGAGGCGTCAATTACGGCCGTAATTTGGAGCTGTTCTTCATTGAAGTCAATGAAAAATGGCTCAAATTATGTCCCAAGAAGTGTCCTGCACTTCTTTGACGACACTGTTATTTTACGCATCGTCTTTTGACACCGACACATAAAATGACAGGTCGTCGGCACAGTACGTCGGCAAACATCTGCCCATTCATTTCAATGGGTTTGCCGACGTACTGTGCCGACGACCTGTCATTTTATGTGTCGTATTTGAGCCGTGCTTTCAGGCGTAATTCGAGGCGTAAAACACCTCGTTTACGCCTGAAAATAGGTTGTGTGAACCCAGCCTTAGGGTACCAGTATAGTGGTAAACCCCCAAAAGTGACTCCATTTGGGAAACTACATCTCTTGAGGAATTTTTCAAGTGGTATAGTGAGCATTTTGACACCACCGGTGTTTCATACACTGGGCAGTAAATAAAGAAAATGTAATTTAAAAAAAAAAAAAATATTGCTTTTCCCCAAATTCATCATTTTCACAAGGGGTTAAAGGGAATGTGTTGCCAGAAAAACATGTTTTTTTTTTAAAAATTAAACATTTAGTGTGTGGGTGATTAAACATTGTTCAAATTTTTTTTATTTTTTTCACGAGTCAGGAAATATTATAAATTAATTCTAATTTATAGTATTACCCATTTCTGGTCACTAGATGGAGCTATTCCCAAAATTGCAGCATTGCAAAATTGGGTAAAAAGCCCTCGCTCTAGTGAGCTCTCAGCATCCCCCCCTCCTTTATCCTGGCTAGTGCCGGGATAAACGAGGGGTTTGAACGGTGTAACCTCCTACACTGTGTGTCGCCATTTTTTGAGCTAACACACAGTGTAGAAGGTTAACATACAGTAGTAAACACACACAAACACGAACATACATTGAAATCTCTTACCTGCTCCTGCCGCCGCGGCTCCCTCCGGCCCGTCCGCTCCGTCTGCTGCCGCTGGTCCAAGTGCACAAGTCCGGAAGCCGCGACCGGAAGTAGTAGTATTACTGTCCGGCCGCGACTTCCGGTCCACAGGAAAATGGCGCCGGACGGCGCCAATTTCAAATTGGACTGTGTGGGAGCGGCGCATGCGCAGTTCCCACACAGACGCCGTACACACAAGTGAATGGGACGGGAGCCGTTCGCAGTCCCTATGGGACTGTGGCTGCCGTATTCCATGTCTGTATGTGTCGTTAATCGACACACACAGAAATGGAACAAAAAATGGCAGCCCCCATAGGGAAGAAAAAGTGTAAAAATAAGAAAAAGTAAAACACAAACACACAAATAAATATAAACGTTTTTAATAAAGCACTAACATCTTTAACATATAAAAAAATAATTTGTGATGACACTGTTCCTTTAAAGGAGAAAAAGCACACACAATTTGTTACGCAATTTCTCCTGAATATGGCAATACCCCATTTGTGACATCCCAATAGAATATGAATATAACGACCATGGATAGTAAAAAATATACATCTTTATTATTACATAACGATACATGGTATTACAATAGTAAGTGCAATAAGAATAAAGCGGATCATATATCAAGAGAAATAGCAGTCAGGTACAGATGACAACATACCATGAGGGAAACAAGAGACAACCAAACTCAGAACACGTCCCAGTACTAACATGCCATGCACACAAATATGGTATAGTGCCAATAGGGTAAAAGAAGTATATATATATGGCTATATCTGTAAAAGGAAAGCTGCCCATTGCAAAATATGCATAGCAAGTACCCGCTAAGGATAAACAGCGCATATGCAGACCAAAATTACAGATAGATGCCAAAAAGGATAAATGTTAAAACCAACATACCCGTGGACATGATGAAAGCAAGGGACGTGAAGAGATGGCACAGAGACGCCTCGACGCGCGTTTCGCCTGCGACCGGCTTAGTCAAGAGGCTCCTATGCATATTTTGCAACGGGCAGCTTTCCTTTTACAGATATAGCCATATATATATATATATATATATATATATATATATATATATATATATATACACTTCTTATACCCTATTGGCACTATACCATATTTGTGTGCATGGCATGTTAGTACTGGGACGGTTGTCTCTTGTTTCCCATCAAAGTTTTAGAGAGGCCCTTCTGAATTTTGCGGATTGTTCCGCACACCAAGGTGGATCTGGACGAGAGAACTTTTAGCAATGGAACACTATTGAAAAAGTTGTCCATATATAAATGATATCCTTTGCCGAGCAAAGGATGAACAAGATCCCATACGATCTTTCCACTATTTCCTAGGAAGGGGGGGGGGCATTCTGGGGGATCTATATGGGAGTCTCTCCTCATAAACTCTAAAAGAGTAGGTGTAACCGGTCACACTTTCACATAACGTGTACATTTTTATGCCGTACCGGGCTCTTTTATTGGGTAGACACTGCCTGAAGTGCAGTTTACCCTTGAACTTACAAAAGACTCACCCACCAAAATGTTTTGTGGGGGGGGGGGGGTATATACTTGGGAAAACTTTGGGAGTAGTGGACAATTAATGGTCTTATTTTATACTCTATCAAAATGTGGGTCCTGTGGGGGTAGGCAGTGACTATTGTCATTGTAATGCAGGAACTTTAGGATGGCTTCGAATTGCATCCTTTTTCATTACTGTGCGGTAAAGGGGGGTGTTGTATAAAATATCAGGGGACCAATAGTCTCGAATGCTTGGCTTTTTTACGAGACCAAAGCTTAAAAATAAGCCCCTAAACTTCCACAATTCCACTGCGTTTGTGGGGGTCCAATTTTGGCCACTCCCATAAAAAGAGTTGGGGTTCTGGGAGATAACCTGATCCGCATAGATGTAGGTCTGCTGGACCATTAAATCTAAAAGGGCAGCCGAAAAAAAAAAGTTAAAGGGGTTGTCCGGGATTTAATGTCTTTGTGTTAATGCATACCCGGCAAAGAATTCAAGATCAACAAAGCGGCCAGAGCCAGTGCAGAGAGTGACGTCACCCGTCAAGTTCCCCACGGCAGTGTCTGTACACGGGGCCACTTTGGAAAATGTAAGTATATTACAAATGTATTTACATTTATAAATTACATGCATTAACACAAACTCATTAAATCCCGGACAACCCCTTTAAAGTAATCAATGGGGCTGAAACGTGTAGTGTCAATTTGAAAGCCTGAGGGGGCGGTAAATTCAGGCACCTGGGGGTATAATTGTCCGCAGCTACCCATGTCAGCTCAGTCAGAGTAGACCTACGGCTCTTCTACGCTGACGGGGGGTGGGGGGGGGTGCAGACTGTCACTGGATACGGACAAAGATGAGAGCATGAACTGCGCTTCACCTTCACTCTTGCTGTCCGTATCGGAACACATCATTTGATATGCTTCCTCGGCTGAGAAGACTCTTTTGTCCATATTGAATATTTAACTACAAAGTGCAGCTACTAATGAAAAACTATTTTTTTTGTAACTTTAGTGTTTTTTATTTTTAGAACTTTTTTTTAACAAAAAATAAATACCGCTACTCCCAACAGAGCAAAGAGAACAGCGACCCTGCTGTATTCGATGAGTAAGGGTACCCTACCTACCAGGGGAAAAATTAAATGAGACGTGGCATTGCTACCTAACAGGGAACTCGGGCAGTGGGCAATCTGGGGACACAGCAGGGTGATGGTGACCAGGCACTGCAACCAGTGATCGCTGGGCACAGATCACAGCACGGCAGAAGGGCACTGTGGGTGACTGAAATTATATATTATATATTGGATGACCAGTGGGCACCAAAGTTGGTGATCACTGGTCAGTGTGCACAAAAGGGGCAAAAAAAGGGGCAGATAGCTTTTGTTTTTTGATTTTTACAGTCTTCACACTCTTCACACTGGCTTCCAACTCTGACAAGCTCCCTGACTGAAATGAGCTTGTCAGAGCCAGAGATGCCGGCAAAACAAGCATCCTGCGCTGTGATTGGCCAGTCAGTACTGACTGGCCAATCACAGCTCTCGCCGGCACGGGACCATTCTGATTGGTCATGTGCCGTGTGCCGTGAGTCCTGCTCAGCAACTGTCTCTGACATTTGCGATCAGGACGATGTCATCATGTCTATTGTGTCTATTGACATGGTGACAGTTTAACCCCTTCCCGACATTTGACGTATCCATAAACCAAAGTCGAGTAGGGGAAGTATGAAACAGGCTCACGGAGTCACTTCAGAGTAACAAGCGGCATCGCACTCAAGCGCGCTCCCGCTCGTTTAACTCGTTAGTAGCGACCGCAGCATTTAAATCGTTAGAAAGAGGGAGGTAGACCCCCTCTAGCAGCTCATCACGCCCCCCGCAACGCAATCGCAGGGCTTAATAGAAGCCTGGCAGAATCACGATATACTGCAATACATTAGTATTGCAGTATTTCGTGCAAGCAATCTAACGATCGCTGGTGGAATTCCCCTAGGGGGACTAATAAAAAAAGTAAAAATAAGTAAAATAAAGTTGTTTTTTTATGTAAAAAAAAATATTTTACATTTTAAATTTAAAGTTAAAAAACCCCCCCTTTCCCATTTTCCCACTAAAGCATAGTAAAACAATAAATAAATAAACATAATTGGTATCACCGCATTCATAAAAGTCTGAACTATTACAATATATTAAAAAAAAAAAATTGTAAACGCAATAATCTGTATTTTTTGCTAACCTCATCTCCCACAAAAAATGAAATAAAAAGTTATCAAAAAGTCGCATGTACCTCAAAATGATATCATTAAAAACTACAGCTTATCCCACAAACAATAAGCCCTCATACCACTTAATCGACGGAACAATAAAAAAAGTTATGGCTCTCGGAATTTGGCGACAAAATAAATTTTCTTTTTTACACTTAGGTTTTTACTTGTAAAAGTAGTAAAATATAGAAAAAAACGATATACATTTGATATCGCCGTAATCGTATTGACCCGCAGAATAAAGTTAACATGTTGTTTTAATTGCACAGTGAATTCCGTAAAAATGACACGCAAAAAACAATGGAGGAATCGCTGTTTTTTTTGTTTTCTACCCCACAAATTATTTTTTGTCCTGTTTCCTAGTACATCATATGGCACAATAAATGGTGCTACAAAAAACTACAACTCGTCCCGCAAAAATCAAGCCCACATAGGACTATATCGACGGAAAAATAAAAAAGTTATGGCTTTTGGAATGTGGGGAGGAAAAAACGAAAATGAAAATCTGAAAAAGGGCTGCGGCGGGAAGGGGTTAAAGCTTGGTCGTGACTGTATGCCCTATTGCGGGAAATCACTTTGAATGTGGACGTACAGCCACGCCCAATCGTGGGAAGGGGTTAAAGGGAATGTATCGCCTACTTATTTATTTTTTTACTAACGAAAACCAATAAAACGTAATCTTTTTTGTATCTGTTTTTTGTTTTTCTACAGAACAGGAAGGATTTTAGGATTATTTTTTAATATAGATAATGACAACGAAAATTAAACATCACCAAAAATGTCTAAAATAACAAGATTTAAAAGTAGGGTCATTTTCTGATGACACGTTCCCTTTAAGGACAAAGCAGGTGGTTTGATTGATAAGACTTGTCTTGTTTGGCAATGATAATTGTTTTGCAGGTTTGGGTTAATACTCGTGGAGGTGTTCGTAAAATGGAGAATGATTAATACAGCTTTAGACCTCATGCACATACCCCAAAATATGGTCTCCATAGGCTGCTATAGGCCCATTCTGTACCTTTGTGTGCCTCCAATTTTTCACTGACTCACACTGAGGTTGTTTCTCTGCCAAGATAGGAGATGAGAAGCATGATTGCTCCTAGGGGAGAACATAGTACCCCACAGTATTCAAAAATAATGATCTTCTACTGATCTACAGAATGGATTCAAAGACGTATGATAAAATTTATGCAAGGTCCCCGACATAAAATATAATTGTAAATAAGGTACACTATCACCAAAAATGATTTTAGTTTCATTTAAAGAACTATGTTGTAGTAGTGCAGGATTTTATTTTAAATATGGTTATTTTATTTTGTATTATTTCTCCCCTTCATCTCTTTTCTGCAGCACGAGAGAGATCAAAGTTTGTTCATCGGCTAATCTGCTAGTTTATGCGGCTAATAAAATGGTCGCTAGTCGACAGCACATCTTCCTATGTAAATAAGAAGATGTGCTGCAGACTGTAATGATCGTAGTAAGGATCGCTCGTTCCCATACATATCCATTAATTTCTCCTTGTCAAAGGAGCAAATGAGCGCCGATCAACGTGCTGTCTCATTGATCGAAGCTAGTTTTACGGCCAGTATTGGGCCATGTAATAGGACTTTTAGGGTAAGTTCACACGTAGCGTAAATACTGTGGACTTTCCGCAACAGATTTTGTTGCAGAAAATCTGCAGCATTATACAGTAGCCATACCTCCCAATGTTCAAAGATTACAAAGAGGTACAACTGATGCTGCAAATGTTTTTCTTTTAAGCCACACCTCTAATCCCACCCAATCCCAAGCCCTGATGTCACTGTCAGTGGCTACTCCTTGAGCAGAATCCCTGTTGCTGACTCTGGTCGGGGATTCTTCTCCAGGAGAAGCCCCTGACGTCAATGTTCATATATGGACAGTGATCTCAGGGCTTTCCTCTAGGAGCAGAATCCCCAGCCAGATAATCGGCAGCGGGGATTCCGCTAAATCAGTAGCCATAGACGTTACTGTCCATATATGGACAGTGATGTTAAGGGCTTAACAAAACAAAAAAATATGATCATTGGACAAAACCAGCACACTCTGGGTAGAGCTATTAGTATCAAAATAACAAAATATTTAATGTTTAAAATATATGTGACATTTATAATTAACATTATAAACAAAGATACAATTGTCCATGACTAGTAACAAGTAAAATTTAAATATGGTATCTTGAACAGTTTATGTGCATACATCCTAAAAGTCCTTATTCGTTCCAGGACATAAAAGGGACCCCGTACGTAGATATGGAAAGCTGGTTGCTAAATCATCCAAAAATAGGTGAAGGTAAAGCAAGTGTGTAAATATATCCCAAGATGGAAAAACAATAAGATCCCTTTAGCAGATTAATAGCATAAAGTTCCCTTCATGTGTTTGCGGGAGAGGGATGTTATTAGCTCCCCAGGCAAAACCAGCAAAGAGCAATTCAAGCCACGTGGCTGGGTATTCGTCCATTCATACCTCAGAGTTTTCGATATAATGAAAGGTCCCATAGGCGTCCTTCAAGACTGGGTCCAATTAATGCAGGGACCGGACATTCCTTAGTCCACCGCGATATCCAGCATGGATTACCAGGCTTGGTCTGGATCTGTCTGCCGTTGCACATCTACGTGTTCAGGCGTAATGCAGGGTTGAATAGACTTGTCCCAGCATAGAGTCAGCTCCAAGCATGTACACGGCGTGTGAAGTCAACCACGCATGTGTCAAGAGAGAATTCAATTGGCTAACGCGTTTCATCCCTTCCGGGACTTCCTCAGAGCTGTCATAATCCTCCAGGTATGTACAGCTTATATAGTGTTCATTCTCAGTATATAATACCACTTGACAGCGGGACAAACATTACGTAGAATCTCCCAATGGGAGCTATACCTGGAAATGAAACGGACCCTATCATCTTTTTTGGCTCATTTTTTCTTTTCAAGGATTTCACCCCTATCCATTCTCAAGGATCGATTATATCCACGTTTTATTATCTTTTTAGAGTACCCCCTAGATTGAAATCTCTCGGATAGCTCTGTAGACTCAGTTTTGAATTTTTCAAGAGAAGAAAAGTTCCTTGTAATTCTAATGAATTCCCCCTAATTTGAGGGGGGGGGGGGGTGGTGACTTCTGGCTGAAAGTAAAGTATTAAGGGCTTCCCCGAGCATGGCGCTTAAAGTAGCTCGGTGCCCGGTCAATCGTCGGTGAGCGGAGGAGCTCCCACTGCTCCTCCACTTTGAACTAATTCTGAATCAGGGAGCTGATGGTTCCCTGCTTCAGCACTGGATTCACCTGTATCTGCGTCCTGAGAACGCAGATACAGTTGACAGCGGGACATACCTCCGGCCGCCCAGGACAGTGGGACGCCGCCCGGAATCCGGGACTGTCCCACTGAATCCGGGATGGTTGGTGGGTATGCAGTAGCAGCAGAGTGCATGAGATTTGAACAAATCTCATCCACACGATACGTAAGTGCTGATTGGAAAAAAAACGCTCAGAAATTGATCTGCGGAGCAGTTTTTTTAATTTGCAGCATGTCAATTGTGTTTGCGTAATCGCTGCTTATTTGTTGCCCATTTAATTCAATGGGGAGGTAAAACCTGCAACAAATAGCAAATGCTGCATTTTTGCAGCGATTCCGCCGCAAAAAAACACAACTCAGGAAAAAAAATAAATCTTATACTTACCCAGAATTCTGTTTCTTCGTCTAGACCGGCCACCTGGAATGATGTTTCATCCCATGTAACCGCCGCAGCCAATCACAGGCTATCTATCTATCTATCTATCTATCTATCTATCTATCTATCTATCTATCTATCTATCTATCTATCTATCTATCTATCTATCTATCTATCTATCTATCTATCTATCTATCTATCTATCTATCCCGTACTTGCAATTGGCTTTTGATCACTACTGTAGAGCTACAGTATCCTGAAAGTTATATTATACAAAAATAAGAAAATAAATCTTTGACATTCGCAGAAAGAAAGCAAAACGGATCCATATTGGCTGACACGTCATTATTTCTACTCATGACTGCCATCTGCTGTCAGAAGCCAAAAGTTCAAGATACTGAAGCTCATTTTCAAAATGTAAGTATTTTAGCTCTTGTCTGGATTATGTGCAATCTCTATAAGGCCGGATTCACACGAGTGTGTGCGTAATGCGCGCCCAAAAAGTACGCAAATGGTCCGTATGTCATCAGCATATGATGCGTGGCTGCGGGATTTTCGCGCAGCCGGCATCATTATGACACTCTGTTTTTAGGTTTGTAAACAGATAAGCATGTGGTGCTTTTCTGTTTTCATTCATTCATTTTACTGCTGTTGCACGAATCACGCGTGGCAGCCAGAAGTGCTTCCATGTGCCGAGCGCGATTTGCATGCACCCATTGACTTCAATGGGTGCGTGCTGCGCAAAGCACGGCCAAATATAGGACATGTCATGCGTTTCACACAGCGGACATACGCTGCGTGAAATTCACTGACACTCTGAACGGCCCCATTCACTCACATAGGTCCGTGCGGCGCGCGTGAATATGACGCGCGTAGCACGGACGTATTATACGTTCGTCTGAATAAGCCCTAACTCCGAAATAAAGGCTTTGCAAAAAAAGAACCAAAATGAATACGGGGCTCAAGTGATGCCAATCTGAATCAGTCTTTATCCGTTCCAGTAGATGGATTGTAAAAATGCAAACTTATGCCACGTTTAACACCAACCTTAGACTTAGACTTGTGATGACTTAATCATTGTGCCAAATTACAAACTCAGCTCTGCTACAGCTGGACTTCTGTATCCTTTTCTCTTCCAGGAAATGTTGTATCCTTAAAAATCCCATTTATTAAAATACTTACCTACTGCAGAGATCAGATCCGCTTATTATGCAACATGGACGCATTTCTTATTAACTATTCTAATGGTGTCAGTGTTTTACATTTATAAAACAGAGATGTAGAATGTCAAGTGCAGAAGATATGACCATGACGGACATTGCAGGCCAATGAGAGTTACCTACAGTCTGTACAGTATGTGTGTGCTGCGTGGTAGACATCTGCTCCCACAGAGGTTAATCATTTTCACATTGACAGGAGTCAATACAAGCGTTTGAATACCCTAAACTAGTGGTGCTGATATAGAAGCAAAAGGCATGTGGAAACATTGTTTTGGAATCCCATATATCCGACGCTTGAGTTTTGGTTACTCACAAGAATTAGGGACTTTTTCATTGTCCTGGTTCCCCAAACACAGCAAATATCAGTATCATATAGACCAGATTGTAAGGTGCCTTGGTATGGTGTCGATAACCAAAGCAGATGGATGTGCAGATTGAAATATGGTTGCATAATCATCATTCGTCTGCTAAGGAAATTGTAGAGTTAAAAAGGATCCTCATCATCTCCATCATGGTCATACATATCCATAGACAACAAAGCTGAAGTTATACATGGACATATACACAGCCGAGTCACATTATTATAACGACCTCCTACTTTTGACGTCAGCAGCGCATAGGCCATGAAGGAAGTGATGTGTCGTGGGCTGGCTCGGTTGGTATATAATGTGTGCGATAGACTGTCTGAACACATATCGATTTATCAGAGTTGCAAAGGAAGGATTATTGGCTTTCGGGCAAAGGGTGGCGGTATTTATCAAACATCGCAGTTTGTGAACTGTTCGCGTGCTGCTGTGGTGAAAGTGTATGGTGAGCGGACAAATGGCACCATTGGGAATAACCGACCTGGACACTGCGGAGCACCACGTGCCATTGATGTGAGAGGTGAACGTCGGCTACGAAGGTGCGCGAGGGCAGAACGACACGCTACAGTGGAGCAGCTCACCGTGAAAATCAACCGGTGGCTACCAGACGTGTGACTAAAACAACAGTTCTGCAAACCCTACTGCGTATGGGGCTCCGAAGCAGACAGATGCTATTAAAGGTGCATCGGAAAAAAAGGCTTCAATTTGCACGGCAGTATCAGAATTGGACCACCGATGATTGGCAAAGGGTTGCCTTCTCTGATGAGTAACGTTTTCAGCTTCATCGAACGGATGGACATTGACGAGTCAGGTGAGAAACATCAGAGAACAAACACCCTGCCACCATACCTGGAAGAACACGAGCTGGTGGTGGCAGCATTACGGTCTGGGGAATTTTTTCATGCCATTCTCTGGGCCCACTCATCCACGTGGAAGGCTCTGAACCCATTTGGGAATTAATCCATCATTGCAGATCATGTCCTCCCCGTACGTGCTGTTGGTCTTCCCTGGGGCAGATGGAATCTTCCAGAACAACAACAATGGGACATGTCACACGGCTAGAAATATCTGACAATGCTTGGAGGAGCACGACCAAGATTTCCAAGTTCTTTCCTGGCCCCCTAATCCACCAGACTTGAACCCAATTGAGCATATTTGGGACCACCTCGATCGTCTTGTTCGCTCTATGGATCCTCCCCCACGCATCCTCCAGGAAATGTGGGATGCTCTGCAGTCAGCACGGCTCCAGATACCGGAGACCACCGACCAGCAGCTTATTGAGTCACTCCCAGCCCGTCTAGCTGCTGTCCCTGCTGCACACGGCGGTAACTCTGGATATTAGCTGGAGGTCATAATAATGTGACTCGACTGTGTATAATTATGGTGAAATGTTAATCCTGCAATTTATAACATATAGAAGCCATGTATCCATAATGTTGGCCATATAAAATTGCAGACAACACCTTTATAAATAGAAATTGGCCTGGTGTTCAGCTTATATCTGCAGGGAAAGTCGTGTGTCACCACCAATGAGTGGTTGACCATTTAATGGGTGGACGGGCCGTGTCGACCAGAGCGGAAGCTGCTCTTAAGGAGAGTCTCTACACTCTGGCTTGTAGAAAGGGTTTTCTGAGCTGGGGACCCCCCTCTATGACTCTTATATGCCTAATAGGGAATATGGATCCAGTGGAAACAGAAAAAGGACTCCTTTCGGGCGCTCCTGTGTCCACAATAATCCAGTGTGGCTTTTTTTGGATAGGTGGAAAAAGATTTGTAATTCATGAGAAAGAAACTTTGTTTAAAATTGTTCTTTATTTTCTATTCAGGAATGCAACACGTTTCGACCTTGCACCAAGGTCTTCATCAGGCATATACTATAGGCCTGATGAAGATATAGTATATGCCTGATGAGGACATTGGTGCAAGGTCGAAATGCATTGTATTCCTGAATAGAAAACTGAGAACCTTTTTAAACAAAGTTTCTTTCCCGGGAATTATGAACCTTTTTCCACCTATCCAAAAAACACACTGGATCCAAAAGGAGTTTTTTTCCTGTTTCCACTGGATCTGTCTTGATGAGGGGGGAGCTCTGCCAAGCCAAACCTGTTACAACCTCTAAGGGCTAGCACACTGTGGACCATAGAGTCGAAGACTCATCACACATCAAAATTAAGTTGTGCCAATAAACCTGCACAACTCAAAAAGGTGAATAATCGTAGAAAACTATCTTGCACGTAATGTTCATTTTAACTGTGCCCGGATGTTATTACCTGTTCCTTTTCTCTTTTTTTCCCCCCTCCCAATTATCCCTTTTCCAAAGCATAATAGGGCATTTGGACAGGGTTTGCCATCCTGAGACAACCTCTTGTATGTTTAAAATACACTTAATATAGGTACTTAATTGTAGATACCCAAAAAATGGCCTAGTTGTTTTTTTTTTTTAACATACATTCTTTTTGAGACACCCTGATACAGATGTAGCAGTGCGGAATATGACATTGTTTGTTATTATGATGATAACTCACTAAGGTAAGATATAGGACACCTCTGTAGGTTTACGTGCAGTCCTATGGAAATCACATATAAATGTGCCAAAGGCAAACTGTGCACTAACAAATTCAGCTCAGCTACATCTGTCCCTATACTCCAGACTATCCAAAGTAACATTTTTTGCTGGGCCATAAGCAAAGTCTGCAGATGTAAATCTACATTGACCTATGGGTCCACTCTAGACAATGCGTAACCAGAAAGTTTCAATGCTTGTCTCTGTAATTGCAGCCCTGAGGCGAACACTGAGTAGAAATGTAATGTGTGCAATCCGCTCAGGTTCTCTGTGAGGGCTGAATGTGTCCAGGAGGTGGCAGCACAACTCTACACATCAGAAATGAATGAGGCCTTGCATCCCACTGATTCTGTCTCACCTCATACAGGGATCCTAACGGGCAGGCATATCAGCTCTGCGCAGTGTGGGACACGCCGCCATCTGCACTTATGCTGCGATAGCCTCTGTTTGCTGTTGTGTCTTGTCCCACGCTGTGTTCGTCTGAGAGCGTTTAGGCATACAGCACATACTGCGAGGAGCATGTTTATACTAGACACAGGTACTCCATTTGTCTGTCGCCTAATCCACTCGGTGTTACCGTCTGGGCTTATGAGTTGTGTTTCATACATTCGAGAAACAGACGTCATGGTGTGACCCGTGTATAAACACATGGCGATACTTCATCTTAATATGCTACTTTCTTTTAAACACAGCCACGTTATTTGCATTTAAATACAATTCGCCTTGTAGCAAAGTAACCTGCAGACGTAATATTTTGTAAACTGGTCAAAACTACGTAGTGTTTTTCTTGTTTCCTTTCCTGCACTTTGTATTCACTTCTACAGGTTGCTTTTCCGCATTGGAGGCGTGAGGAGCCGGTATTCCCATGACAAATACTTTCCCGCGCCTGCAGATACGTGTCGGACTCCACCCTTTTATTCCCTTTCCCTACACTGACATCAGTTGGCATCATATACTGTAATATAACAACTAAGGTAGAAGGTGGGTTTTTAAAGAAGTTTTCCTAAATAAGGCCTCATGCACACAAGCGTATTTTTTCCCTCCCGTAAATACTGGCGTAAATACGGGTCCTTTGTCACACGTATTTGACCCGTATTCCACCAGTAGTTACGGACCCGTTTTCTCTGCACTAATCGGCAGCCCCTTCTATCAGTGCTGGAAAGAGACAAGGGGCAGCCCTTTCGGGCAGAGTTTCCGCAGCGATTGAAAGTAAAAGAAGTTCATACGAACCGTTGTCTTGGTGACTCGTCCCTCTTTTGACATCCAGTTCGTCCTCCCTGGATGACGCGGCAGACCATGTGACCGCTGCAGCCTGTGATTGGCTGTAGCAGTCACATGGGATGAAACGTCATCCCGGTAGGCCGGACTGGAGGAAGAAGCAGGTAAGTTAACTTTTAAAACTATAAACTCCAGCAGAAGTCACTGTCCCGGGTGCTGAAAGAGTTACTGCCGATCAGTTAACTCTTTCAGCACCCTGGACAGTGACTATCCCCTGACGTCGCCTAGCAACGCTCCCGTAATTACGGGTGCACACACGTAGCCACCTGTAATTACGGGAGCCCCATAGACTTCTATGGGCCTGCCCGTGCCGTAATTACGGCCTGAAATATTTTTCAACGGCACGGGCACATTCCCGTAAGCATAAGGGAAGGTACCCGTGGCCAATTGAAGTCTATGGGCCCGTAATTACGGCTTGTAATTACAGGCGTTTTTACGTTTGTGTGCATGAGGCCTTAGTTAAAGACTCTTGAAACAAAACATTTTTTTGTTAATGTTTTATGTGATTTGAAACAACTTTTAAATTGACTTTTATTAAAAAAATATTTTACTTTTCAACATACAGCTTCTTTATTCTGTGTACATAGAAGCTGTATCAAAGCCGATTCCTTCAGTTCAGCTGAACTGACGGCTCGCTGAGAGCCGACCGTGCGTGTCGCTGACATACAGGATCCAGTTAATAACAATCCCATCAAAGTTATGTGTACTTAGCCTTTAAGCCTTATATACATAACATGGAAAAATTCCTTTAAGACTTCATCCTTTTTATTGTTATCATAATTAGTATTTATTTCAAACCCACCAATAATTTCCTCGGCTCCATACAACCTCAGAGTGGTTGTATGGAGTGGGCACCAGTTGTATGAGGTGGGCAGCAGTGAGCGTTATAAAGTATATATAATTGATGTGCTACATTTTTGCCTTTGTCCTTGAAAGGTCATATCAATCTACTATTAGACCCAGCACGGCAGCATCCTTTGGCTCAGAAAACAAACGTTCCATATCCTATTAATGAAGGCTTGGAACACAGGAACAATTCACAGAGAAGCTTTGTAACTTTATCAATACGGATGACACTGATTGATTGATTCCACTGTAATAGCCCTAGGCTAGGAATAACCGTAGGAAATCAACATGGCAGGTCTGAGGTTAAAGTGCATTGTTCTAGAGGCTTTTGGGGACTGGAAGTGTATAAAGATATTAAGTATCTGTACTCCGTACAGTACGCTCATCTCTTACAAGAATCGTTACTTTATGAAAAAAAAAATGTTGACCTCATGCCAGGCCTGAAATGACAAAAACCTCAGTGAGACCTCGGCATCAATCACAGTTTATGCTGCGGGATTTTATGGCCGCTTGGTAACGGGAGGGAAATAGCACGCTGATGTGCGAAGTCAGGAGAGCTTGTCCTAATGTCACTGATACTTTGTGATGCATCTTAATGGAGAACAGCTCGAGAAGTACCCTGTTTCTCTAAGGGATGAGAAAATGTCAGGCCAGACAGTGTATCCTGTTTGATATTTTATACCATCTCCCTCTCAATGTATGTGCTAGAAATCTAGCAAAGTGGACAAAGTGTCAAATGCGTGAAAGTTCAGAGATTACTCAAGATTTCGTTATTAAATAATTTTCAACCGGACCAGCAAAGTACAGGGAAATTCCTTTAATACAGCATTTGATAATTCAGAAATCCAGAAGTGCAATATCGTGTGGAATTATACAAACCCAAAAACAGAAGACTGAACAGAAAAAACAAATTAGGGAAAAAAATAAAATAAATTTAAGCAAAATATTCACAGTCATCGTGAAGGTTTTCTACCTTAACCTATAAGTTTTAAAGAGTTTTTTTAAATGACCATCCAATAATCCAGAATATCTGATAATGAGCTCTATAGGGGGAAAAAAAGAAAACATAATGCTTTCTTTAAGGCTCTGAAATTTAATACCAGAATGTTTTGGAAGGCGCAACATTCAAACATCTCCAGGGCTTTGAGTTTTTTTTCATCTAGGCTATGATGACTTCATTTTTGGATAGGGGAAGGGAAGTGACGCTACTGTGAGCACCACGAAATTAAGCTCAGAC